>NC_048570.1:66907937-67207937 GCF_013265735.2 Oncorhynchus mykiss | reverse complement strand
TGGACTGATGGAGTAGGGGGTCTGTGTTGGAGGGCCGTGTGTGTGTTATCTCTGGGTGCAGGGATTTTGTTTGCAGGGCAGAGACGTATAGATTTCCTCCCCATGTCAGCTTCTTTATTTGGAGCTCAGTTCAGAGGGGACAATAGCAAACTAATCCGGCCCTGATTCAGGATTAATATTCAAGCCTCCAAATATTAATTCCAGCCAAAAGGAAGGAAATGCAGAATGTGTCAAAACACTCAAACAAATAAAGAAAACAAAAAAAGCACAAGAACCCCTGACCAAATGTACATTTCAGTGCTGTTTTCTACGACTGTATTGTTTGCAACAGGGATGTACAAACTCCTCTCATCATTCTATATGATTCCTGTATTCATTTTCATAATGATTTCTTTATCAAGGGGTTGAGAGTGGGGGTATGGCTGAAGAGATGTTGTTTTTGGCTATTCTCCTCACTTAGCCGAGGATTTAAGATCTGGATTTAAATATTTACAATAGAAAATGATGGATGTTATAAAACGAAGTCCCACCAGTGCTCAGCTGTAACTTACAGGGAAGGGGGGTAAACACTCACTGCCTCCCCACATCAACGGGTCCTGGAGATGTTGGGCGGTAATCTGACGCATGTATGGCTGTGGAGCTGCAGGACAGGACCATTGACAGGAGAGAGTTTGGATTCATTCAATCGTCAGAGGAACGGTTGATGTCCATGTCTGACTATGGCTCCCTGTCCTACATTAGGATCAGTCATAGACCTGGGCCCGTATTCTAAAATATCTCAGAGTAGGGTAGCTGATCTAGAATCAGTTCTCCCATCTTCATATAATGATCTTAAATGGCAAACTGGAACAGCACTCCTTCTCTGAGCTGACCTCTCACAGACCAGTGTGGAGGTATGGAGCTGGCAGACAGCAGTCCCCTCAGTCATGGGGACTTTTCTATACACTGTGATATGTCAGGGTGGGCCTACAGGGTCTGGCAGGGACAGTGTTGTTCTGTGACAGATAAAGGGTTTGATATGTAGTGATAGTTTGTTAGGGAGAGTGTAATATAGCCACACTCACCTGTTTAGTGTAATGGGCCAGGGCTGTAGTGGAGTGATGGAGGAGGTGGATAGTGTTGCCTAAAATTGGTATGAGGTACCAGTATGATGCGCACAAGCCTTCGTACTGGGTGGCTCATGGCTTAGCTCATCCATAGTGGCCTTCAATAGACATCACATTTGTCAACCTGCTTTCACAAACTGCTTTCACAAACTGCCTATTCTGAACCACTGGCCTATTCCCTTACCCCTCCACACACACAAATGCATACGCACTATTAAACAACCCAACAACACACACACACTAATCCTGCAGTAGGGGGTAGGGGCCTCTTGTGTGTTGCCCTGAAAGTCCATTGTGGTGTTCAAAGCAGCCTCACAGAGACTCTGTCCATTGATAAGGTCTAATGTGATCATGGGCCAGTAAACTTCATCTTTTATACATGGCGATATGAAAGGTCAGCTTATCTTAATCCTCAAATCTCAGGCCTACAGGGGTGTGGCCCCCTGTTCCATGAACTTCAAGGAGTAATCTAGCAGTTCATTCTGAAGAAGAACCCCTATTATCTTCTCCGCTAGCTTCCAATCAGCAGAGATGATTAGACTCCGGAATGATTTCTCTTTTCTAATCGGCTCCAATCATATCAGGGTATCAGCTTAACTATGGTTTATTATGACCAGTGATTAATCATACAACACTGCCTTATCCATACTCTACACACCACCAGACGGGCCTCCTACCTCTGTGTTCCATTCACGCCCAGTAGGACAGTATCATAATCATTATCATAACCAACACCCTCCTTCTTCTCCTACATAACAGTACTGGTATTAGCGTCATGATCATGAGCGTGCAGGGTGGTTAGGGTTGTAAACAACAGGCATTGACTCTTCATTGAGCTCTGCTCATAGTCACTTTCTAACTGTTATTAGGAACTTTTTGTTCCCTACTCTAATATTGCTTTGAAGTATTAGAGAAGTCTAGCGATCCCAGTAGATATGGCTATGGAAGAGAGAGCTGAGCTCCTGCAGTCATTGAGTAATTGTCATTCTTTCTTCATTTGGCTTAGTTTGGGCTTTTGTTTGTTCTCTTCTTGATCTGTTTTGATTTGTTCCGTAACTGGCAACAAAAAAAGTTCCAGCTGATGTAAAGAGAAGAGAAAGTGTCCACGTTTCTGAGCGAAGTCTTAACAAACTGAAGACACATTACGAGCAACACAAAATCGGAGGCGGAAGTCTCAACCAAGCTTTGTTGATTAATGCAGGTCGCAAAGGTTATTCAATAAGATTGGTTAATTTGTTATTTAGAAATCCTTTGTTCTCATGTGAAAGTGTGTCATACGTAGACAGATGATGAAATATTTATTCCTTGACTATTAGAGTGTTATTGTTTGTTTCGTTTTGTATTCTACCCCTAATTTGCCAGTTGTACAGTTTTCTGTGGAAGTCTAACAAACGCACAACAATTTTAAGAAAGGTAGACCCTATCCTGTAGCCTTAATTAGAAGGAAACTGTAAACAGACGCATGCCTTTCGAAAAAGATTTTAGGGGATTATCCATACTTTCTGACGGAGCGTTTGAAGTTTGGAGGGATTCTGAATCAGCACTGCTACATTGAGGCTTTTATAGGACATTGTTGTCTTCAATTATTTTCTGTTATATTCTCGTCTGTATGAAGCTGGGGATCATTTATTATTTAAAGACGCAATCGTGGCTGTTTATCAGGGAGTTTTTAAACCGGGTTATCTTTGTGCCGTAGTTTTTTTTTATTAAAAGGAACAAAGCGTAATAAAGCATAGTTTCATATGGCTGTACGTCTCTCCAGCGCTGCGGCTCGGCTGCCTTTATTGTCATTTAATGCGAGAGATGCCAAGCACCAGCCACCGAGATCTGACAAGTGTCACTGAGGCTTTAGCATGTACATACAGTACAGGGTAGTGCACAAACACAGCTCGCTACACTAACTACAACACACACACACACACACATAGCCCGCTACACTAACTACAACACACACACACACACACACACACACACAAACACATGCGCGTGTGCACACACACACATGCATGTTCCCCACCATATGTCATGGGTAACCACAGAGTGACAGCATCTTGATTTTGTAAATGAATTAACCCTATGGGACCCAGTGAGTAACTAATACTGATTTGTTCAAATATTGATCAGTGCCATGTCCCTTTAACTTGACTGGCTGGGGAGTGAGGGACTTCAATGCAAACAGAAGTGGAAACGTGAATACATCTTGTCTAGTTTTTACACACATGAGCATCTGTGCTCCCCAGTGAGGTCACTGTCTGTATCTGTTTGGTAGAGTTAAACAAGAGGGGATGGAGTCCCACTGATGGACTGAAGCAGCATAGATATCTGGATGTTTAAGTCATGAGGTTCTCCATAATAATAAATGGTCTATTCATTGATATCATGAATCTATACATATTTAATTGACATGATTGTTACACTGATTTAAGTCCTCCACCTTGAGGATTAATATTATCTGTCTGAAAGTCCATCGCTTTTCTCTGTTCAAAACCCTTCACCGCATTCTCTCACACTCCCCATCAGCAGAAAAAGTGGCCTTCCTCAGCTCTCCATCTCCTAAGCCTTTCATGGTGACTCTAGTGTCCAACCTCTCCACCTTGACTCCATTACTTCCCATACTTAACTTCCCACTCAAGCCTTTACCCCGGAGTATTGGTGGATTAGTCCCGCCTTAACTGAAGTAGACGAACAGAAATCAATACCTGCTGTAAGCAGTCTGGCAGGGTCAGCTGACCCCTCTGTACCACCACTCTGGTACGACCACTCAATTTCTGTCTGATAAATTCCGGCTGATTGACCTCTGGTGACCCTGGGCAGATAAGGTCAGTCTGGCCAGAGTGGCCTAGGAGCTCGGGGCAGGGAATTCAGGGTCTGGTCAGTGGGCCTGTCACATAATGAAGTAGTCACTATTGCCTTTCTGTCACTCAGCAATTACAGGGAGAGATATGGAGCTATAGATAGGTGCTGAATGCAGAGCAAGGCAATAAAACGGATTCCAGAAAATTGCATTGAGCAGACAGGGGACGTGTAAAGTGACATGTAAACTACTCTCATATGGACTGGTAATGACTGGGAGCAAGATGGATCGAGAGAGACTAGTCAAGTTCATGGGCATATTCAGACACATACAGACAAATACAGACACATTCAGACACATACAGACACATTCAGACACATACAGACGCATTCATACAGACACATTCAGACACATACAGACACATACAGACACATTCAGAGGCATACAGACATATACAGACACATTCAGACACATACAGACACATACAGACACATTCAGAGGCATACAGACATATACAGACACATTCAGACACATACAGACACATACAGACACATACAGACGCATTCATACAGACACATTCAGACACATACAGACACATACAGACACATTCAGACACATTCAGACACATACAGACACATTCAGACACATACAGACATATACAGACACATTCAGACACATACAGACACATTCAGACACATACAGACACATACAGACATATACAGACACATTCAGACACATACAGAAACATACAGACACATACAGACACATACAGACAGATTCAGACACATACAGACACATTCAGACACATACAGACACATACAGACACATACAGACACATTCAGACACATACAGATACATTCAGACACATACAGACACATACAGACATATACAGACACATTCAGACACATACAGACACATACAGACACATACAGACAGATTCAGACAGATTCAGACACATACAGACATATTCAGACACATTCAGACACATTCAGACACATACAGACAGATTCAGACACATACAGACACATACAGACACATTCAGACATATTCAGACACATTCAGACACATACAGACACATTCAGGCACATACAGACACATACAGACACATTCAGACACATACAGACACATTCAGACACATTCAGGCATAGAC
Organism: Oncorhynchus mykiss; assembly: GCF_013265735.2. Classification (NCBI taxonomy): domain Eukaryota; kingdom Metazoa; phylum Chordata; class Actinopteri; order Salmoniformes; family Salmonidae; genus Oncorhynchus; species Oncorhynchus mykiss. Next base: position 67,202,887 of record NC_048570.1, on the reverse strand, counting down.
AGACACATACAGACACATACAGACACATTCAGACACATACAGACACATACAGACACATTCAGACACATTCAGTCACATATAGACACATACAGACACATTCAGACACATTCAGACACATTCAGACACATACAGACACACAGACATATTCAGACACATGCAGACACATTCAGACACATGCAGACACACAGACATATTCAGACACATACAGACACATTCAGACATATTCAGACACATTCAGACACATACAGACACATTCAGGCACATACAGACACATACAGACACATTCAGACACATACAGACACATACAGACATATACAGACACATTCAGACACATACAGACACATACAGACACATACAGACAGATTCAGACAGATTCAGACACATACAGACATATTCAGACACATTCAGACACATTCAGACACATACAGACAGATTCAGACACATACAGACACATACAGACACATTCAGACATATTCAGACACATTCAGACACATACAGACACATTCAGGCACATACAGACACATACAGACACATTCAGACACATACAGACACATTCAGACACATTCAGGCATAGACAGACACATACAGACACATACAGACACATTCAGACACATACAGACACATACAGACACATTCAGACACATTCAGTCACATATAGACACATACAGACACATTCAGACACATTCAGACACATTCAGACACATACAGACACACAGACATATTCAGACACATGCAGACACATTCAGACACATGCAGACACACAGACATATTCAGACACATACAGACACATTCAGACATATTCAGACACATTCAGACACATACAGACACATACAGACACATTCAGACACATACAGACACATACAGACACATTCAGACACATTCAGTCACATACAGACACATTCAGACACATACAGACACATTCAGACACATTCAGACACATTCAGACACATTCAGACACATTCAGACACAGACAGACACATTCAGACACATACAGACACATTCAGACACATTCAGACATAGACAGACACATACAGACACATTCAGACACATACAGACACATACAGACACATTCAGACACATTCAGTCACATATAGACACATACAGACACATTCAGACACATTCAGATACATTCAGACACATACAGACACACAGACATATTCAGACACATGCAGACACATTCAGACACATGCAGACACACAGACATATTCAGACACATTCAGACACATACAGACACATTCAGACACATTCAGACACATACAGACACATTCAGACACATTCAGACACATACAGACACATACAGACACATACAGACATATACAGACACATTCAGACACATACAGACACATACAGACACATACAGACAGATTCAGACAGATTCAGACACATACAGACATATTCAGACACATTCAGACACATACAGACACATTCAGACACATACAGACACATACAGACACATTCAGACATATTCAGACACATTCAGACACATACAGACACATTCAGGCACATACAGACACATTCAGACACATACAGACACATACAGACACATTCAGACACATTCAGTCACATACAGACACATTCAGACACATACAGACACATTCGGACACATTCAGACACATACAGACACATTCAGACACATTCAGACACATTCAGACACAGACAGACACATTCAGACACATACAGACACATTCAGACACATTCAGACATAGACAGACACATACAGACACATACAGACACATTCAGACACATTCATACAGACACATTCAGACACATACAGAAACATACAGACACATACAGACAGATTCAGACAGATTCAGACACATACAGACACATACAGACACATACAGACACATACAGACACATACAGACACATTCAGACACATACAGACACATTCAGACACATACAGACACATACAGACATATACAGACACATTCAGACACATACAGACACATACAGACACATACAGACAGATTCAGACAGATTCAGACACATACAGACATATTCAGACACATTCAGACACATTCAGACACATACAGACACATTCAGACACATACAGACACATACAGACACATTCAGACATATTCAGACACATTCAGACACATACAGACACATTCAGGCACATACAGACACATACAGACACATTCAGACACATTCAGACACATACAGACACATTCAGATACATTCAGACACATACAGACACATTCAGACACATTCAGACACATTCAGACACAGACAAACACATTCAGACACATACAGACACATTCAGACACATTCAGACATAGACAGACACATACAGACACATACAGACACATTCAGACACATACAGACACATACAGACACATTCAGACACATTCAGACATAGACAGACACATTCAGACACATACAGACACATTCAGACACATTCAGACATAGACAGACACATACAGACACATACAGACACATTTCAGACACATACAGACACATACAGACACATTCAGACACATTCAGACATAGACAGACACATACAGACACACAGACATATTCAGACACATGCAGACACATTCAGACACATGCAGACACACAGACATATTCAGACACATACAGACACATTCAGACATATTCAGACACATTCAGACACATACAGACACATTCAGGCACATACAGACACATACAGACACATTCAGACACATACAGACACATACAGACATATACAGACACATTCAGACACATACAGACACATACAGACACATACAGACAGATTCAGACAGATTCAGACACATACAGACATATTCAGACACATTCAGACACATTCAGACACATACAGACAGATTCAGACACATACAGACACATACAGACACATTCAGACATATTCAGACACATTCAGACACATACAGACACATTCAGGCACATACAGACACATACAGACACATTCAGACACATACAGACACATTCAGACACATTCAGGCATAGACAGACACATACAGACACATACAGACACATTCAGACACATACAGACACATACAGACACATTCAGACACATTCAGTCACATATAGACACATACAGACACATTCAGACACATTCAGACACATTCAGACACATACAGACACACAGACATATTCAGACACATGCAGACACATTCAGACACATGCAGACACACAGACATATTCAGACACATACAGACACATTCAGACATATTCAGACACATTCAGACACATACAGACACATTCAGGCACATACAGACACATACAGACACATTCAGACACATACAGACACATACAGACACATTCAGACACATTCAGTCACATACAGACACATTCAGACACATACAGACACATTCAGACACATTCAGACACATTCAGACACATTCAGACACATTCAGACACAGACAGACACATTCAGACACATACAGACACATTCAGACACATTCAGACATAGACAGACACATACAGACACATTCAGACACATACAGACACATACAGACACATTCAGACACATTCAGTCACATATAGACACATACAGACACATTCAGACACATTCAGATACATTCAGACACATACAGACACACAGACATATTCAGACACATGCAGACACATTCAGACACATGCAGACACACAGACATATTCAGACACATTCAGACACATACAGACACATTCAGACACATTCAGACACATACAGACACATTCAGACACATTCAGACACATACAGACACATACAGACACATACAGACATATACAGACACATTCAGACACATACAGACACATACAGACAGATTCAGACAGATTCAGACACATACAGACATATTCAGACACATTCAGACACATACAGACACATTCAGACACATACAGAAACATACAGACACATACAGACAGATTCAGACAGATTCAGACACATACAGACACATACAGACACATACAGACACATACAGACACATACAGACACATTCAGACACATACAGACACATTCAGACACATACAGACACATACAGACATATACAGACACATTCAGACACATACAGACAGATTCAGACAGATTCAGACACATACAGACATATTCAGACACATTCAGACACATTCAGACACATACAGACACATTCAGACACATACAGACACATACAGACACATTCAGACATATTCAGACACATTCAGACACATACAGACACATTCAGGCACATACAGACACATACAGACACATTCAGACACATTCAGACACATACAGACACATTCAGATACATTCAGACACATACAGACACATTCAGACACATTCAGACACATTCAGACACAGACAAACACATTCAGACACATACAGACACATTCAGACACATTCAGACATAGACAGACACATACAGACACATACAGACACATTCAGACACATACAGACACATACAGACACATTCAGACACATTCAGACATAGACAGACACATTCAGACACATACAGACACATTCAGACACATTCAGACATAGACAGACACATACAGACACATACAGACACATTCAGACACATACAGACACATACAGACACATTCAGACACATTCAGACATAGACAGACACATACAGACACATACAGACACATACAGACACATTCAGACACATTCAGAGGCATACAGACATATACAGACACATTCAGACACATACAGACACATACAGACACATACAGACGCATTCATACAGACACATTCAGACACATACAGACACATATAGACACATACAGACACATACAGACATATACAGACACATTCAGACACATACAGAAACATACAGACACATACAGACAGATTCAGACAGATTCAGACACATACAGACACATTCAGACACATACAGACACATACAGACACATACAGACACATACAGACACATTCAGACACATACAGACACATTCAGACACATACAGACACATACAGACATATACAGACACATTCAGACACATACAGACACATACAGACACATACAGACAGATTCAGACAGATTCAGACACATACAGACATATTCAGACACATTCAGACACATACAGACACATTCAGACACATACAGACACATACAGACACATTCAGACATATTCAGACACATTCAGACACATACAGACACATTCAGGCACATACAGACACATTCAGACACATTCAGACACATTCAGACACAGACAAACACATTCAGACACATACAGACACATTCAGACACATTCAGACATAGACAGACACATACAGACACATACAGACACATTCAGACACATACAGACACATACAGACACATTCAGACACATTCAGTCACATATAGACACATACAGACACATTCAGACACATTCAGACACATACAGACACACAGACATATACAGACACATGCAGACACATTCAGACACATGCAGACACACAGACATATTCAGACACATTCAGACACATACAGACACATTCAGACACATTCAGACACTGCTCAATTGCATTGAGCAGACAGGGGACGTGTAAAGTGACATGTAAACGACTCTCATATGGACTGGTAATGACTGGGAGCAAGATGGATCGAGAGAGACTAGTCAAGTTCATGGGCATATTCAGACACATACAGACACATACAGACACATTCAGACACATACAGACACATTCAGACACATACAGACGCATTCATACAGACACATTCAGACACATACAGACGCATTCATACAGACACATTCAGACACATACAGACACATACAGACACATTCAGAGGCATACAGACATATACAGACACATTCAGACACATACAGACACATACAGACACATACAGACGCATTCATACAGACACATTCAGACACATACAGACACATACAGACACATTCAGACACATACAGACACATACAGACACATTCAGACACATACAGACATATACAGATACATTCAGACACATACAGACACATTCAGACACATACAGACACATACAGACATATACAGACACATTCAGACACATACAGACACATACAGACACATTCAGACACATTCAGTCACATATAGACACATACAGACACATTCAGACACATTCAGACACATTCAGACACATACAGACACACAGACATATTCAGACACATGCAGACACATGCAGACACACAGACACATACAGACATATACAGACACATTCAGACACATACAGACACATACAGACACATACAGACAGATTCAGACAGATTCAGACACATACAGACATATTCAGACACATTCAGACACATTCAGACACATACAGACACATTCAGACACATACAGACACATACAGACACATTCAGACATATTCAGACACATTCAGACACATACAGACACATTCAGACACATTCAGACACATACAGACACATTCAGACACATTCAGACACATACAGACACATACAGACATATACAGACACATTCAGACACATACAGACACATATAGACACATACAGACAGATTCAGACAGATTCAGACACATACAGACATATTCAGACACATTCAGACACATTCAGACACATTCAGACACATACAGACACATACAGACACATTCAGACATATTCAGACACATTCAGACACATACAGACACATTCAGGCACATACAGACACATTCAGACACATACAGACACATTCAGACATATTCAGACACATTCAGACACATACAGACACATTCAGGCACATACAGACACATACAGACACATTCAGGCACATACAGACACATTCAGACACATACAGACACATACAGACACATTCAGACACATACAGACACATTCAGACACATACAGACACATACAGACACATTCAGACATATTCAGACACATTCAGACACATACAGACACATTCAGGCACATACAGACACATTCAGACACATACAGACACATACAGACACATTCAGACACATTCAGTCACATACAGACACATTCAGACACATACAGACACATTCAGACACATTCAGACACATACAGACACATTCAGACACATTCAGACACATTCAGACACAGACAGACACATTCAGACACATACAGACACATTCAGACACATTCAGACATAGACAGACACATACAGACACATACAGACACATTCAGACACATTCATACAGACACATTCAGACACATACAGAAACATACAGACACATTCAGAGGCATACAGACATATACAGACACATTCAGACACATACAGACACATACAGACACATACAGACGCATTCATACAGACACATTCAGACACATACAGACACATACAGACACATTCAGACACATTCAGACACATACAGACACATTCAGACACATACAGACATTTACAGACACATTGAGACACACAGACATATACAGACACATGCATACACATTCAGACACATGCAGACACACAGACATATTCAGACACATTCAGACACATACAGACACATTCAGACACATTCAGACACTGCTCAATTGCATTGAGCAGACAGGGGACGTGTAAAGTGACATGTAAACTACTCTCATATGGACTGGTAATGACTGGGAGCAAGATGGATCGAGAGATACTAGTCAAGTTCATGGGCATATTCAGACACATACAGACACATACAGACACATTCAGACACATACAGACACATTCAGACACATACAGACGCATTCATACAGACACATTCAGACACATACAGACACATACAGACACATTCAGAGGCATACAGACATATACAGACACATTCAGACACATACAGACACATACAGACACATACAGACGCATTCATACAGACACATTCAGACACATACAGACACATACAGACACATTCAGACACATACAGACACATACAGACACATTCAGACACATTCAGACACATACAGACACATTCAGACACATACAGACATATACAGACACATTCAGACACATACAGACACATACAGACACATTCAGACACATACAGACACATACAGACACATTCAGACACATACAGAAACATACAGACACATACAGACACATACAGACAGATTCAGACAGATTCAGACACATACAGACACATTCAGACACATACAGACACATACAGACACATACAGACACATTCAGACACATACAGACACATTCAGACACATACAGACACATACAGACATATACAGACACATTCAGACACATACAGACACATACAGACACATACAGACAGATTCAGACAGATTCAGACACATACAGACATATTCAGACACATTCAGACACATACAGACACATTCAGACACATACAGACACATACAGACACATACAGACAGATTCAGACAGATTCAGACACATACAGACATATTCAGACACATTCAGACACATTCAGACACATACAGACACATTCAGACACATACAGACACATACAGACAGATTCAGACAGATTCAGACACATACAGACATATTCAGACACATTCAGACACATTCAGACACATACAGACACATTCAGGCACATACAGACACATACAGACACATTCAGACACATACAGACACATACAGACAGATTCAGACAGATTCAGACACATACAGACACATACAGACAGATTCAGACAGATTCAGACACATACAGACATATACAGACACATTCAGACAAATTCAGAAACATTCAGACGCATTCAGAGGCATACAGACGCATGCATACAGACACATTCAGACACATACAGACACATACAGATACATTCAGACACATACAGACATATACAGACACATTCAGACCCATACAGACACATACAGACACATACAGACACATACAGACACATTCAGACACATACAGACACATACAGACACATACAGACACATACGGACACACACAGACATATACAGACACATTCAGACACATTCAGACACATTCAGACACATTCAGACACATACAGACACATACAGATACATTCAGACACATACAGACATATACAGACACATTCAGACCCATACAGACACATACAGACACATACAGACACATACAGACACATACAGACACATTCAGACACATACAGACACATACAGACACATACAGACATATACAGACACATTCAGACACATACAGACACATTCAGACTGATTCAGACACATACAGACACATGCAAACATTGTTCATGTGGAGTGTTTTTAACCTCAACATGGCAAAATCTGCTGATTTATTTGATATACAGATGAATATACTTTTTATAAAGATGTTAATAACAAATCATCTCCAGACAGTCATGACTCCTCCAACAAAATGTGAGCTCTTCATCTTTATTTTACTTCACTCTTTTGAGAATAAGTTGCTGACTGAAGTCAAATTTTTTTAGTTGATTGTTTTCTTCAACACTCGGGTATCCACTTTGTTTCTAATGAAGTGCTCAACAAGTTAGTCACACCAATATCACCCACTATCTGTAATAGATCCTGTGTGTTTTAGGCAGAGTATAGTGTTAGCTATAATTACCTGGCTGGTGTTCCCAGTCACTGGGCCACCCAGGGGCTGTAGACGTCATAGTTGTGCTCCCTCCCACGGCCCGTGTCTCCACTGAGCAGGTCAGGTCAGGGGCTGGGGAATCCCCCCAGGCAGCCCAGCCAGTCAGCCCAGCCAGCCAGTCAGCCCAGCCAGCCAGTCAGCCCAGCTCAGCTGCCACCATCTGAGACCCTCCACATTCCTCTGTCCACTAACTATTTAGTTATCAGTGATTTGGTTAAGTGGAATTGACTTTTATCTGCAGAGTGCTGTGGGGCTGCCACCGGCGATACACATTCCCCCTTCCCCAGCCTGTGTCTTGTCTTAGCCTGGTGTCACATCCAGCACATTGCTATTGGCAGCTGAGCCAGGCCTGATCAATAACCAGGTCAGGGATGGCCCACGGCCCTGCTGTGCTCTAGGGTGGGACGTATTGATCCCTCATACACTCCCACAGGTCGCCCTGCCTGCCTCACCGTGGAGCCATGGCCAGAGAGAGAGAGGGAGAGGGAGAGGGAGAGAGAGAGAGAGAGAGGGAGAGAGGTAGAGAGAGGTAGAGAGAGGGAGAGGGAGAGCGAGGGGGGGGAGAGAAAGCAAGAGAGAGAGGAAAAGGGAGATGGAGAGAGGAAAAGGGAGATGAGAGAGAAGTAGAGGGAGAGGGAGATGGAGGGAGAGGAGGAGGAGAGAGAGAGAGAGAGAGAGAGAGAGAGAGAGAGAGAGAGAGAGAGAGAGAGAGAGAGAGAGAGAGAGAAAGGGAGAGGGAGAGGGAGGGAGATGGAGAGAGAGGGAGAGGGAGCCTGCAAGACAAATACACATGCCTACTGTCTGTGTGTTTGCAATGAGTCATGCTCACACATGCGTGCACTTACCCTTTCTCTATACTTGTATCCTACATAGAAAACCCTTTCCCTTTCACATTTTAGCCACTCAACTTGAGCAAAGACAACTATTATTTATGTCTGAGTGTTGCTGTTATTGGTCTTATAAATATGAAAATAATACAACTTTGAAAACGAATGGTCCAAATGATTAAATAAATGATAAGGTAATAAGAGCATATTCTCTGAGAGTACTTCAGACCTGTACGACAAATAGATAGGGAGGGTTTAGCTATTAAAGTAATGCTCATTTCATAGTTGTTTAGGGTGCAAAAGAAAAATGGGTTATGCCTAAGTAAAGACTCAAAGGCTCTTTCTGGTATGAATGTAATGAAATGCTATAGCACCATACATTGGAAAGCTGGGCCCAACTTCATTATCTCAGTATTGTAAGCCTTGAGTGCACCAGATGTTAGATGATCCTGAAAGTACACAGCCCCCGCGCCTCCCCACGCCTCTCCATCCACCCCCTTTCTGCTCTTTCTCTCTCTGCTCCTTCTCTCTTACTTTCTCTCTCTTTCTCCTTCTTTCTTTCTCTCTCTCTCATGGGAGGAGCATCTTAGGAGTTACCCCGCCCTCTCATAGCCGTGGCCAATGAGCTGAGGCCTGGTTGTTTTTGTTGCAGTTTTAAACGCTGCTCCCCGGAGCTCCTCATCAGCAACATAATAAGAGCTCTTGGGAACAATTTAAACATGGGCTTCAACTCAGGTCTAACCACAGAGGTAATAATAATCGTAAAAATGTTGCCAAATAGAGGGGGTTCCAAAGGGACCATTCAGATATCACAGACTGTCTGCCTCCCCTCGTCCTTTATTCCCTAACTAAAGCTCTGTCACTCTGGAGCTGTCACAACCCTAGCCTGTGACAAGCGCATTTACTCAGCCTCGCACACACCAGGCCCATGTGGAATTCAAATATCTTTCAATTCAAAATGTCCATATTTCTTTCCAAGGAATTGACAGTTGAATATGTGTTGTCGAAGTGACTTTGTTGTTGTGTATGAGAGATCCTCTGCAGAACACGCAATGATGAGCGTTATTACAGGAATATGTCTTGTTCTGGTTACAGGGAAATGAAGTTCCTCCAGAAATATTTTTCATTTCTGATTTTAAAAGCCTACAGTGGTACGAGAGGAGAAATGACACCGAGCAATGCGTTTATTACTTAATACAATCTGGAAATCATACGATTGTGTCCTGCGGTAATATAAATAATGATATATTAATTTGGTTTGCTCTAAAACAGCTTATTAAAGATTTCTAAGGCTTGATAGAAGCCCTATTGTCCTGTGTTTCCCTTTATGAAAGATAATTATTTTTTGCTATGAGTCAGAGGGAGGGAACACACAAAGTGCTACACATACAGTGTGTTCAGAAAGTATTCAGACCCCTTGACTTTTTCCACATTTTGTTACATTACAGCCTTATTCTAAAATGGATCAAATAGATTTTTTTCCCTCATAATGACAAAACAAAAACAGTTTTTTTTTAAACGTAACAAAATGTGGAAAAAGTCAAGGGTCTGAATACTTTCCGAATGCACTGTACATACACTACAACACATTACTGTATTATATCTTTGGCCTCAACTGTTTTGGTTCGTATGTTCATTTTTCTCATGGTGCTTTTTTGTCTTCTTCTTTTTTCCAGGTGGCACTGTCATCCTGATAGGCAGTCTGGATCGCTGTCATCCTGATAGGCAGTCTGGATCGCTGTCATCCTGATAGGCAGTCTGGAACACTGTCATCCTGATAGGCAGTCTGTATCTCTTGTGACACGGGAATCTTGTATTCCCAACCCAATAGCTTTGGAAGACCCTGGAAATACCTGGATTTTTTAGGAGTACATCACCAAACTTATCAAGGTGCCCAGGCACCAGATCCTATAGCTTTACATTATAGCTTTGTTATTTTTGAATATACTAAGAAAGAATACAAAGTCTGAACGTTAGTAATAGCCTGTGGCCATCCGTCCACCAGCGCACCACCAACCAACCTGCTGTGACCGAGAGGGCGTGACCTTTCTGCCTGACGGCTTCAAACAGACACTTGAAAAGCAGGACGCAGTCAGAGAGGCTTCCGTGCGGCGACGACTCCAACCAAACACCCCATCAGGTAAGGCTGTGAAGTCCCCCCTGCTCCTAAGCCCTTTAACTCCTTCTGGACTTTGAAGCTGGCCAGTCCCCCAGCCACCTCCCAGCAGCCCCCGAGCCCGTGTCCCCTCACATAGTCTGCTCCCACTAGGAGGCAGCATGTAGGAAAGGCTGCTGATAAACGGCCTGCTTTCATGCTCTGCTCTCCTGTTTGTTCCCCTCGGATTAGAGGCTCTGAATATGTGAACGTTGTTTGATTGATAGATGCTCACCCTGAGCTCTTTACTGACCCCCTGCAGGCACTGACCACAGAGAGCAGAGCTGCTGCACATGTGGTGGGGAAATGTGTGGCCGCTCTGGCAGGGTGACAGGGGAGGGCGGGGAAAGCTCATCAAATACACACACGCTCTCGTACCTATAGTACCAGTCAAAAGTTTGGACACACCTACTCATTCAAGGGTTTTTCTTTATTTTGACTGTTTTCTACATTGTAGAATAATAGAGAAGACATCAGAACTATAAAATAACACATATGGAATCATGTAGTAAACAAAAAAGTGTTTACAAATCAAAATATAATTTACACTTGAGATTCTTCAAAGTAGCCACCCTTTGTCTTGATAACAGCTTTGCACACTCTTCGCATTCTCTCAACCAGCTTCATGAGGCAGTCACCTGGAATGCATTTCAATTAACAGGTGTGCCTTGTTAAAAGTTCATTTGTGAACTTAATGCATATGAGCCAATCAGTTGTGTTGTGACAAGGTATACAGAAGATAGTCCTATTTGGTAAAAGACAGCTCAAATAAGCAAAGACAAATGATAGTCCACCATTACTTTAAGACATGAAGCTCATTCAATCCGGGAAATTTCAAGAACTTTTAAAGTTTCTTCAAGTGCAGTTGCAAAAACCATTAAGCGCTATGATGAAACTGGCTCTCATGAGGACCGCCACAGGAAAGGAAGACCCAGAGTTACCTCTGCTGCAGAGGATAAGTTCATTAGAATTACTAGTCTCAGAAATTGCAGCCCAAATAAATGCTTCACAGAGTTTCAGTAAGACACATATCAACATCAACTGTTCAGAGGAGACTGCGTGAATCAGGCCTTCATGGTCGAATTGCTGCAAAGAAACCACTACTAAATGACACCAATAATAAGAAACGATTTGCTTGGGCCAAGAAACACGAGCAATTCACATTGGAGTGGTGGAAATCTGTCCTTTGGTCTGAAGAGTCTAATTTTTTTTGGTTCCAATCACCTTGTCTTTGTGAGACACAGAGTAGATGAACAGAGAATCTGGAGGAAGAGGTGTGATGGTGTGGGGGTGCTTTGCTGGTGACACTGACAATGATTTATTTAGAATTCAAGGCACACTTAACAAGCATGGCTACCACAGTATTCTGCAGCGATATGCCATCCCATCTGGGACTATCATTTGTTCTTCAACAGGACAATGACCCAACACACCTCCAGGCTGTGTAAGGGCTATTTGACCAAGAATGAGGGTGCTAGAGTGCTGCATCAGATGACCTGGCCTCCACAATCACCCGACCTCAACTCAATTGGGATGGTTTGGGATGAGGTGGACCGCAGAGTGAAAGAAAAGCAGCCAACAAGTACTCAGCATATGTGGGAACTCCTTCAAGACTGTTGGAAAGCATTCCAGGTTAAGCTGGTTGAGAAAAGGCCAGGAGTGTGCAAAGCTGTCGTCAAGGCAAAGGGTGGCTACTTTGAAGAATCTCAAATATAAAATATATTGTAATTTGTTTAACCACTTTTTTCGTTACTATATGATTCCATATGTGTTATTTCATATTGTTGATGTCTTCACTATTATTCTACACTGTAGAAAATAGTAAAAATAAAGAAAAACACTTGAATGAAAAACCCTTGAATGTGTCCAAACTTTTGACTGGTACTGTATAGGCACACATAAAAGTTTGTTTGAATATATACACACATGTACACATATTCTTTTGAAGGCACACAAATACACACATTCATGTTGTAGCAGGAGGCTTTTTTTCTGGTGTTTTAAGTAAAGAGGATTGACAGTCCCAAGACACTGGTGCTTTTCAGTTCATTATGGGCAAAAAAGCATTTTCCAGCAGATGAAATGTCATCTCTGGTCATTAGTAAAGCCAATGGTGGGTGGGTGTTCACATGCATGTGTGTGTAAGCTTTTCAGTATGTATGTGTGCAGGGAATGTGGACATGCATGTTTGCGCTGTGAGGCGCATAGGTTCAGAGGTCCGTATTTCCATACAGAGTGACTCTGGGAGAGATAGATCTGGGCTGGGTTTCAATCTGCTACAAGCACAGCTACCTAGCTACACAGATGAAGGAGATACAGTGATGCTTTACTGGGATCTGATACCATATGAACAATGTCAGACTAATGGAGGTGTCATTTAACTTTTACTCTTCTTGATTCACAACCTAATTATCACCTTACCTGTCATCAATAGTATTTTGTACTCATATGTTTCACAGTGCTATTTTGTAATAGCATATTAGTTACACGTAATATGAGTTCCCATGGCATCGTGCAACCATATCTAGTCGGTGGTAAACACTAAATCCCACTTTACCTGGATTATGTTAAATCACTATGTGATTAGGAAATCTGCATGATTTAGGAGGACATTTTGTATTTTTGCATTCACTCTTTGTTATTATGTCATGGAATCAGAGCTACTGAAGCACACTGCAAATACTGAAGCACATACACTGTATACCTGTATTGCAAAGCTGGAAGGGTTTCTTCAACACAATAGGCAAAACAGCAAAGAGATGCTAGCTCTTCAGCTACTGTGAGTTAGGTTATTTTCTGCTCTAAATAATCCTGATTGAAAGTAAATGGTGTTTATAGAATTAAGTAAATAAAAAGAAAACATGGCAGACAAAGCGGCGTGCAGGATGCAGGAGAGGATCACTATCAGCCAGCCTCTGCTGAGCTGAGGGCCTTTGTTTGAAAAGTTCAAAGTCATTTTGCTAAATTTAGGTCACCGAAAATTATAAGTACACTGCAGCGAGCCATCATTTGTGAAAGAAAGAAAGAGAAAACGAGAGGGAAAGATAAGTAACCTAACAGATATAATTTTGAGCTTTCTTATGAGTCTTTAAGGTTTACGTGTTTTTTTATTTGTGTGAGTGTGTGGAAAATAAAACACTTCTAAGCATTAGGAGAGACAATATCCATCTTTGTGGAGCTAATTAAGGACGTGATCTGAAATGTATTTTGTGAGCAGCCCGTTGCATTGCGGGGCCTGAAGGGTCAGCTGGTTCACAATAGGACAAAGATAATGCAGCAGGAGTCAGAGGCGGAGAAGGCTCCAGTCAGGGGGGATCACTCCCCCCCTCGCCCCCCTCCACCACCCCTCCTCCCTGGCCTGTGGGCTGCTGATGGAGCTGTGCTCTTAGCCCAGGGCTCCTAGCTCCCACCACACCAGGCCCTGCTCTGTTCTGCATGTGGGCTGCTGCTCCACACTGCTCTGCTCTGCAGTCAGGGTCGCTCCCTTTGTGCCGGCCCTCTTTGGCCTCGCGGTAAAAAAAAGACATGCATGATTTCATACATGAAAGATATATGTAATTGGACAGCAGGGCCTATACAACACATTTACAATTCTAAACAGAATATGTTAAAAGCAATTCCCCTCTATCTCCGTTGCTCCTTTTTTCCTGGAAATGTATTTGCACATATCATAAAACACACAAAATACAACAAAAGAACAACACAACACAGATTATCACACTTTTATTTGCATGCTTGATATTACATGTGGATGTTGAAAGAGAACAGATGGAGCTAATCTATCTGTATGTTCCAGTTGATCCCAGCATGGTTCAGACTGCTGTGTTCTGTGTAGTTTTAGTAGAGAACATAGTGTGCACATTCTCACTATTATACCAAGAGCCTAACCTAATAGTATTATTACATTTCAGGACACAGAATTAAACAATTTAAATAGTAGAAATCTAATGATTTCAAGTTCAAGTTTTTAAGTCAAGTTCAAGACAGGCCAGTAATCATCCTGTGATCATTGGAGTCATTGGAGTTAAACAAATGCATATGTTTCATATTCTAAGCAATGAGGGGAATGTCACAAAGTTGCCTATCAGTTGACCACAGGGAGGAGATGACCTTTTACATGCCACACATTGTTTTTTGTTGTTAATGTGTCCTATTTTACTGTGTAGATATGCATGTGGATTTAATCACATTAAAATGAAACTAATAAATCAGACAGGTCACATACAGACACCAGATTCAGGCCGATGCCTTGAATAAACTGTAGAAATGTTGTATTACCTAGAGGGTCCTATGTGACTCAGCTGGTAGAGCATGGCGCTCGCATCGCCAGAGTTGTGGGTTCGAATCCCACGGGGGACCAGTATGAAAATGTATCCACTCACTAATGTAAGTTGCTCTGTATAAGAGTCTCTGCTAAATGACTCAAATGTACTTGTTAGGTGGGCATGTGTGTTGTCCCTGGTAGGGTCTGAACCCACCCCTCCTATAGTGTTAACGTAGTGCCAAGGTAAACACCTCTGCCTTTAATTGTGTTAACAAGCTCACACCTAGCCAGGGAATGGCCTCACTAATCACTTGCGTTTATTGGCCCCGGGGCCCCAAAGGCAAGCTAGGCCCCGCCTCTCTAGGGCCACAGGCGGCATGCTGACAAGGGACGCTCAGCGTTCGCCGCCCCCCCTCCAAACATAGGTGGGATCACTTTCCATGGAGCTGAGGTCGAGGGGGTAGGAGGGCTGGAGGGGGTTAAGCATCCCATAATTCAGAGATAGTCACTGTGGTCACCTGCAATTACTCCCAGTTCACATGGCTCAGGCTATGGCTAACAGGCTGCACTTCAGGAAGTTTTAGAGGGGCAGAAAGAGAGGAGTTTGTGTTTCAGTTGTTTCACCGTTGGTTCATACAGATCAAGGACAGTCCGCTGCGTGTGTGTGTGCGTGTGTGCGTGCGCGCGTGCGTGTTAATGTGTAGTGCATGCCAATGTCAATAGAACAGTAGGCTCAGATTGAATGATCATTCCACTTCCCTTAAACGCTATTCTTTCACTGACCACTTTTATTTTTTTTACAATGGAAATAAGCTTTTTTATTTTCAATTAACATTGAAGATTTTGAATTGAAGATGCATGCGGCCTCGTTGAATATTTCGTTTTATGTTTAGATAAGTGGACAAGAAGCCATTTAAATAAGAAGCTATGATATTTCAGGCATGGGAAACAAACAAAAAAAACAGGATGATATTAAAATATTTCACTAATTTACAAATCACTGACATAATCAGCATAATTATTAGTATCATCATCATCATTATCATCATCATCATCATCAATGTCGTCATTTGCATTAAGACCATCATCATTACCTTCACCGTAGTATTTCTGATTTAAATTAGATGAACTTTAATTTGATGAGCTCTAACTTAATAAGGAAATCAAAGGTTATTCTCAACGTGTGCCCTTTGATGCACCTGACTCAATCGTCATTGCATGTTTCCTTAATTAGGGCGTTGTTGCCATGCATAATAACTATTACCTGGAATGTAGTAGGTATACCTGTAGGTTACACACTTGGGGATTTTAAATTCTTAACGATAGCTGGCGAATTATGATAGCCTATTGAAATTGTTAGTTTGTTCTCATTCAAAGACAAAGGTTGATGCTCAATAATCAATAGGCTATACGAGTGAGAATAGGAGTTATAATAGTATTGCGTAATTGTGATTCATTTTTCTACCTTGATATTATGACATCTGAAGAGGATGAAAACATATACTTTATTCAATATAATCAGTAAACAAGCCTTCATTTCCATATCGAATGTTTATCAACAAATCAGTCATACATTTGTATTTTTGTCATTTCAGCTTAGGTATTTGTGGTTATTTTGTTGGTATTTGGGTTGTAGAAAAGGCAGGATTTCCTGACGGCAAATTCAAGAAAGCGTTCATGCGTGGATGAAATGATTTCATGACCATAGCTTGGCACATAAGTCAGCCATATATGTCAGCTGAAAGAGAAGCATCCAGGGGCACAGGATTTAGATGGTGACCCTTGGCGATATCCTAGATCTCGGCTGCCCTTCTGTGTCCGCTTCCACCTGTCATCTCTCATCGTGTGCGATTTGGGGGCTTTCCTTGGCAGCATCTCGGAGAAAATGACTCTCCATTTAGGCCTAGAATGTGTTAGGGCAAAGCCAAACCAGGCACAATATTCTGCGTCGATGTAATGTTTCCTTTTAGGTTGATAATTTAAGGGTGGACATACGTTATTCTATTCTGCAGTAGTTATATTCCCTCTCATTCACAGTGCAGTATAGTGGTCATATGGCTCTGATTTGGGAGCCCTCTGCCCTGGTCTTTGGAGACGCCCGGTTCTCTCCCCTCTCCTCTCTAGAGCGCGTAAAGCCAATGCGTCATGGCTCTGTCTGTCTCCATGAGCACTTGACAGCAGCTCTCAGGATTTGTCCATTATTCTATATGTCCCCGTAGACCTGAAATGTATGCGCTAGGCCTGTTTTAGCCGACGCGTAACCGGAACTATGGAGTCGTGCATAAGGCCTGTGAATTATACCGTCACTGTAATCTTGGTTGTACTCCGCGCATTTATACAATTATTGACTTGGTTTTGTAGCATTGGCCAACTTTGTATATCGACACTACAATGCAACCAAGACAATCAAATTGTTGTTAGAGCGTTCATTTGATTTTGATTGAAAAGTCCGTAATTTTGAACTGTGCTCCGGTCTCTTGGTTGAATTGTTTACCTCACCAGTGTATTCATCACAGTGTCTATGGAAACTAATTGGTTTAAAATGTCGTTATTGAAAATAATTTTCTTACCTGAAGAGAGATGAAATGGTTGAAGCACAGACAGACAGTGATAAGGGATGATGAGGCTGCTCGGATGGACTGAGGCTTGCTCCAGGCAGGTTGAAATACATTTGTGTCTTGTTTTTGCACGGGTGATGAGGAGACATCTGTACTACTTTACTGCACAGAGACGAATATTGTCCCCTTGCATGACTTATAGTTTCTCAACACATTATTTTAACGTTGGAACAGAGGATTGTGTGCGTGTTCAGACAAAACAAAATGCAGAATAGAACCAACTTTAATAATAAACGAAGGAAATCAAGCTGATATTTCATATTTTAATGGACATTATTAGTTGATTACAAAAAAAACAGGGTTATACGGTGGTAGCAAACCTACAGGGTAACACACACGTTGCATGTTGCCTACAGTATTTACATAAGCAAACCCCGTTGCTGACCTTCGTTTTCTGAAATGCACATTTCTAAAATCGACATTAGCAATAAAACATGTAGCATCCTACATCCACTCAACAACAACGAATACAACATTCGAATTAAAATAATAATGTAATTATTCTGAAGAGGTATAGTGGGTTGGTAGCAGGAGGACACAAGTAATCAAATCACATTTTATTGGTCACATACACATATTTAGCAGATGTTATTGCGGGTGGAGCGAAATGCTTGTGTTCTAAACTCCAACAGCGCAGTACAGTAGTATCTAAGAATAGAGCCAGATTAGTGAATATTCCTTATTTTTAATGTGAACGAGACAGAGTGTCCAGATGGACGGTAGTCATATTTACCCTCCAACGTCACTAACTCTAAATCACAACAAACAGGTCGTCCTGCTCCCAGTTCAGTTAGCATCCACACAACCGATGTCAGTGATGTCCCCACTTTCTGACGTTGCTGGTTTATTGTTTTCATTTACTCAAACAAAACTTAATACTATAGACAAAAATATATATTTTTAATTGCCTTTGATTTTCATTTATACACTACATTCATGTAACAGACCGAAACAATTACAAATGCATAGAATGGATGTTTTTGAGATCGAAAACATCTCGTTTGTGAATATGTGGTGAATATTCTAATCCTTCATTTCAATCAAAACATAAAGAGTTTTTCTATGCAAAAAAATTTACGATTTGAATTGCAATTTCGAATGATTAATCAGCAATGGAAATGTGAGTGGAGTATGCACATAATACACACACAAACAGGTTTCGCAACTTTTCAAACAAATTAAGTTCTGATTAAGTAATACAATTTGGAGTTTTGTAATTAACATGTTATAAACATATATTAGTCTGGTACTTGCCCACCCTATCTAAGTAGCGCAAATTGTCAAATAAATATTGCGCTACTTAGAAACAGTAAAATGACATAGGCCTATATGCACACACGTAGAAATGAAATGCCCTTACAAAGACAGTATGACACATGGGTGGACAGAAAATGAACAACAATAGGTCAAGGTTGGTCGCCGGATGTTGTTCATATTTTATACTTTTTTCCTTTCCATGCCTTGCATAGATCAAAGAAAAACACTGTTCTCAATTTTTTTTTTTGTTGCCCAAACACAGTTACGATACCCTAAATAGATGAAGTGGGTTTGCTATAAGATTATTTAGAACAGGACGCCTTTTGATACAAAACGGTACGCAGGCCATGCAAAATATCATGCAAAAGATGCATTTTGTGTGTCTTAAATGTATATGCTGCGTGTGACAAAGAGAATAGTCTTTGGAGAGAAGAAGAGGGGATTGTGAACTAACGGATGAAATATTCATCATGCATCACAGTTTAGCAAACATCAGGCTACGGCAGATCTTACTCCAGGGTTAGCAGTTCAATGCAAAATAACCTCTAGGCCTACGTAAAACGCTTCCGTAAAGATTCGGTCGCTGTAGTGCATTCATAATGTTTAAATAATGACTAAATTGTAATATATTCATCTTCACTTGTGTGTAAGACACTCCCATACATAGGGGATAGGGCAACCCTTCACTCTAATCTTAAAAAATACATAATTCTAACATCTGTATAAGGTCCCGAATAAGGTCTTATTACGATATAATATTCATATTTTATTACATCACTAACTAGCAAATAAAATGTAATCACGTTTAATTGACTAGTTAAATATTAGCTTAAAGAAATAGATATACACTATAAAACCGCTGTAAAGCAAGACTATAGCCTATTTTGATATGATTGGTTGAAGATCTATACGTCTATTCACTGATTAATTAATTTTTTCTCAAAACTTTTTTTTTCCACCACTGAATACTGGTAAGCAAATACACTGCAGAGATGGCTTTAGATACCAGTAAACACTGATGAATGAGCTGTATTGTTTATTTAAACTAACACCCCTAGAGTAGCCTGTATGGGTCTTGTCCTTTGCACATCTCCTTTGGGCGGTGGACTGTATCTGGTGATTTGCATGTTGACCATATGTAAATAGCTTAAGACACTATCGCAGTCTGATAGCATGGGCTGGCGCGGGGGCGCACAGGTGGGCACCGGGAATGATTATCTTTCTGAGAGGCACATGACTCTGGTGAGGCAGGTTCATGTGCTCCTTGATCCCCGTGGTCAGAGTGAACATAAGAGGGCGCTCCCATTGCACCTGGTAGCATGTAATGCCCCATCCATCCCAGGCGCAGCAGGGCCGGACAAAAGCACGTTGCTGCTTACTGACTAAACCTTTGAAGAATACTCCGTTTGTTTTAGAAGGGACATATGTAACAGCATTTAACTTTGCCTCTCCACATTTTCAAATGCACATTTATCCAGAGGTGACTTTTTTCATTTGACTAATTATGTAATCTGTTAATCAAACGTGTTTATTCCAGCATGTTAGTGTCATTCAGTGATGAGGTGAAAACAATGTTATAAGATGAACGTTTTCTTGGAAAACTGTTTAAGTGTTGCGGAATGTGCTATGCCCTCTTCTCTTCTATTTACCTAAATATAGGAAACCTGGACTTGCGTGCCTCATATGTTAATATAATAGCCCAAATCCCCAAATCCTCCGGACTAAAATGTTCATTATCCCTTTATAAAGTTACAGAGCTATTCCAGACAGCAGCTTTTATCTGTAAACGCTTTCACCCCGCTCTCATTTCCTCTGTGCTCCCGTTTGTGCTTTGTTATCCTGGGATGGCACGCGCGGTGCATGAGGTTAAGATAAAGTAACACACACACACACACACACACATACAGTAGGCCTATCCATGCATATTCTGAAATAGAAATGAATACAATCACTTAACGTCAGTAAATGTAGAATAGCAACAAATTATTCCAAACCACAGCCATGTCACACAAGATTAAGGGTCCATACATTAGTGTTTAAATATATTGTTTTGTTTCCTGCAGCTCTGTGATGGTCAAGTATTTTCATGCGAGTGAGCATATTAAGCTACTTCAGCTTTTCTTTGTCATATCCACTGGCTGTCATTCAGGCGGTGGTGAATTTGCTATGCCACTCATCGATGTAGGTCTATTGAGGTTAGCACGTGGACAGTTATCGTAATTCACCTAACACAAAGGCTCGTGAGCCTGTCACATTTTTTTGCGGGGACTCGTACTAATTGGGCTGTATATTCATAAACGTGAGTTATCCTACCGAGTCAGATCTCTACGGTATTGATGCTCGTTAGTTAAACATAAACTGTAAACTAGATTGGCATTGTTCGGCTTGCTAGAGCGATAGACTGGCTCAGATAGGCTATGTCTCTCACCAGCCCCAATCACACAAGGCTCTTTATTAGCTCACTGGCCCTCGAACTCCTCTCGCACTCTATTTTCTACCCATTCAGTTTTACAATCTCCCTTTCCCGAGAGAGTAGACACATCGCAAATCCTTTCAGTCTCCCTCTCACACAGCTAAATCAGCATCTCAGTTTGACACACTTGGTCATTATGGTTTTGGTACAGGTGACATGCAAGGCAGGCCTCGGTGCTATGATTCTGTATCGATACATTCCCGATTGGTCTATCAAATATGTGGCCTCAAATATGCTTTTATATGGGTGCAAAATCTTGCAACATTGCAAATATTGGCTTTGGCACACGCACGCATGCGTGCACGCGCGCGCGCACACACACACACAAACACACACACACACATACATACATACATAAGCACACACACACGCGCTATTGTTCGCATCAGGCGTTGTCTCTTTTTTGTCCTAATAGTTAAGCAAGTACATAGCTGTGGAGTACAAAGTAAGGATTTTTTCCTAATACGTAGATGGCTCTGAGATCTGACATACCTGCACGAGCTCACATTGAACGTGAGGCTCCCCATTTTGATTGTCATCCCTAATGTTCACCATACATCAGAGCAAGATACAAATTAAGATTTTAATAGGCATGCAACATGAGCATTCAGACTAAAACATCGAAAAAAATATTTTGTACATGCTTATTTGAATCTAAATAGTATTATGTGTTCATTATAAAATCACTTACATGTGTGTGGCCGTTTAAGTAGACTATATGTTAGCTTAATATCATTAAGAAAAATATAGACGCTAAAATATAGACATTACCTTCTCATTTAAGATTACTCTTAGTTAAGGTTACATTTAAGTGCGTTTATTCTCGTATAAAATCATCGAAGTAGCCGAAAACTAGAATTACAGCTGCGTTTGGAATCTCAGAAATTACTTTAGGGAGAAAAATATGATAGGCAGGCCTATGTGTTTTGTACAATCTACATATTATATAAACTCAAACGTGCACTTCTTCATTAAAAAAAAATGAATAGACTGTGATTCAGATTCATGTTGCTCCAATAAACATTATGTAGCCCAATCAATGTAATTAAGCGGGTTAGTTTTATTTGTGCGGATCATGGCCGCTTGGAGCTGTTAGAACAGAAAGTGAGGGATTGTCAATTTCTTTAAAGAGAATCAACAATAGAATTATCATGACAAAAGGCAGTGGGACAAGCTCAAAGGTTGATTTCTAGAATACAATATTTCCATGTGGGGGAAACCAAACGTAGTAAGTGACCATCTCTATAAGAGGCGAAATGTTTTGGGGGAAAGTGAAGGGGAAAAAGGCAAACCTGTGGATAACCTCACCGATCTATACTACAGTTGTTAGTATTGATCAAATGTCACCTCTTTGAACCCAGTCGTTTGGAAGTTTCTCCATTTATCAGGAATAATTTCTAAATGCACGGATATGACTTGAGTAATGCCAATTATGCTTGTTTTCAGGTAACTGTTTGATTGAAACCATACACTCATAGTCAAACATTTAACCACTATAAGAAAGTCATTCACAAAAAACACTTGGAAGTGAAATATCAAGCGCAATAAGATGATTAGATAAATTGCTATAATTTGTAATAACAGGTGAAAATCATTAGGCCTACAAAGTATAGGATTAGGACACTTAAGAAACGTTATTGATTATGACTGAATTCAATCCAATATATTCTACCTGTATTGACCTGCATAGGAATATTAGATATGAGAATCATGCAATGCAAACTCCCTCAATGCATTTCTTACTGTCAGTGGCCTCATCTGCTGCTTGAGTGTGTGTTGTATAAATATTCTATACATAGGCCTACTCAAACACATATAAACATTATCAAATGCAGAATTCAATGCGTTAGCTTCGTGGCCAATATCACACACAGAGGCTACCTACTCAAAACTAGTGGACTGGACGTGGGCTATGTCCATACCATATACACACACAGGAAGTTAGAGTCTATGCTTTTCACAACTTCAACTTAAATTCTGTAACTATTTTAAATACATCGCCGATATGCTGTCGAGATAATGTAACATGTCTCTAAATCGATTTAGTTTTGTATTACAATGGTGTTATCAAGTGTCATTTGTAAACTATTGTTTTACACTGACAGAAGACTTTATAGTCTCCAATCCCCTCAGGTCTCTCATCTCACTATCTCCCTCTCACTACTATCCTGGGACAAAGCATATTTTATCGAGACAAATCTCCGTTTTTCATTAAAGGATTCCACATTCTCACGAAAAGGATTTATGTTTGTATCCAGAAGTCGGTTATTACACATGCATGCAACCACAGTTACAGAACTTATCGGTCTGTTACAGTGAGGCTAAGGCAGACTTATCAGGTGCATCTTAGCTCAAATTATATATGTGTAGACATATAAAAGTAGTGATCCCTACACTTGATAGTTTGGAATAAAGCTTTTTAAACTTTGCACATCATTAGAAGTAGTGTTACAAGCTTTTGTATCTCTAAGGCATGCAAAGAGAGCCATTGCGTCTCGTTTTGTGCTTAAAATGCACGGATCATGTCTAAATAGCTTATTACGTTTGCAAATATGGAAATAAATGGTAAAATTTGTATTGTCATAGGTGTTATTCAGTCGCTTGGATTGTGCATTCTGGTTTAAGTGCCATTCTGTCTTATCCCACACGTTAGACATATATCATCATGAGACTAGGCATTCATTTACAAAACAAAATGAAATAACAAGCTATTTAGTTGTCTATAGCAAATATGTGCATATATTGTCAAAGTTTCCTTATGCATAATGCTTTATGTCTTGGTTGCTTGTTTTCCAGTACTGTCCAACTTCAGCCTATCATAAAAATATTGACTTGTGTCTATAAGTTGTATAAATACATTTAAAAAGTATCTCAAAATCCAGCAGTCAGCACGGCTGTCTCAGATTGCATCTAATCTCACTACTAACACAAGTGAGAACATAGGAACATGTAATAATGAATATAGGCTATTACAGTGTTTTAATATAAATATGTTAATAATAAGAAATATAAATGCGTTATAGCCTAATGTTAAAAAACTAAAAAGAACGGACAAAATGCAGCGAAGTGCGGGGTATTGCGTGTTTTGCTGCGGCGTCTACTCCAGTATTAACTTTCACTGTCTTCCTTCTAATCAAACTCTTACTTTCCGCTGTACTTAATTCCATATTTTCAATTCCTGATCATTACTTTCCTCTTTTTCTTCTTCCATCTATCCATCCATCCCTCCCTCCCTCCTCTTTCTCCCTCCCTCCCTCTCTCTCTCCCTAGCTCTCTCCTTTGCTGAATCTTATTGATCCAGAAGGTGGCTAATTAGCCCTTCCCGTCGTGCCTGTGTAATGAAGCACATGCGCACTGAATTAATCACAGCCATTTTTTTGCAGGAAACTAATTAGCAGGAATAAAGATCCAAAGAGTTTTTTTCTTTTCAATCATCAGATCTCACTTTCACCTCTTCCTCGCTCCCTCTAACACAAGACTCATCGCCTGCTTTGCATCCAAATTATTTTTATATTGCCCTATACAACTAATACTTCGTTTTTTTACACTCCGCAACAACAATGATCTTTCTTTTGCCATCCTAAACGCAAACTGACCAAAAGGGACTGCCTTGATGGGATCTTTAGCCGAATCGTCTCAATACTGGATTAAAAAGCAAGGATCACAAAGCGGCAGCGAAAAATTGTAAGTTACAACTTTGCCGTTTCTCTCTTTTCCTCTCTCGATGTTTCTACGATTCGATTCTTTTCACTTTTAGTAGTGGGCTAACCGAAGGTTTCTCCTATTATCCAGATACGCACCGATCTTCCCTATTCTCACATTCTGAGAAATGACAGGCGATCACAAGTTATATTCATGCAAGTAGTTTTGTTTATTCTCGGTTTTATTCTTATCATTACCTGTGTTTACATCTGCGTTCGTCCTCGTTCTCCTCATGACTGGAAGAAAATAAATGGTCAAGACAGCGATTCCTCTCCAAGAAGTAGACCACAAAAAACATGAATTTAAAAGCACATTTGTGCTTTTCGATGGAATCAGGAAAGATAGAGAAGTGTTATTGGTGTCAAGAAACACATTTTGAGGACGATAACGATGTGAAAGGGTTACATTCAGCCTACGGAGGGTAGCGGGAGCTGTACATGAGCGTAGCCAGGAAAGGAGCACATTAGTCCAGCTTGTGGGTCCGTGTATGTCCCGCGAAAGAGAAACACCGTCCGCATTCTTATTTTGACAGATATGTCTCTTGGTCTGTCCGCTGTTTTCAGCACCATCACGGGTTGATACAATCCTTTATGTTAAGCAACGTTTTCACTTTCCGATTCGTTTCTTACATGTGTATTTCCCTCCGCCCCGCTTTACATCTCAATTCCTCTACTTTTCACTCTCCCCACTTTGTCCATAATTTTCTTTTATTTTTCATTCCTGTTTGCTTCTTTGAAGCGATGTTAAAGTCGATTCTTGCTGATTCCCTGACGGAGTCACATGCAAATCGATCGGTAGGCCTATGTGTGTGTGTGTGTGTTTTGTAAGTCTAGTGTGTTTCATGACAAGAGCTGATCAGTAAGACCTCGGGTACGGGAGAGCCCATAGCCGAGGTAGAGTTGAGCTGCGGGTTGCATGGAGAGAATAGAATGGTGATGCGAGCAGAGAAAGGGATTTACAGAATAGGTTGGCTGTCCGACGAGACAGATGACAGCTCGTATGGATTTTTATGGAATAAGTAAGAGCAATAATGTAACATTTCCTTCCCACTGGATATAGCTTACCTTCATAACAAATAACAACCATTATACTAGATAGGCCTACAAAAAGGAAACATTATCAATGAAAACTCAAAAGCTAATGTATTACGTTATTCTATCACCTAACCTGTTTCCCTGCGTAATAATAACAACCTTATTACTAATTTCTAAAGGAAACCTAACTATTTATTTTCTAAAACAACCAGACATGAGACTAAATCAACTTTGGATGCACTACTGTCAGAATAAATAGTGTAATCATACACGACGGATTGTTTAGAAAAAAATATGATTTAAGAATTTTACAAAAAATATCTAAACATAGGCCGGATTTTAATTGAAAAGCAATACATCGACTAGTAAGTAACACGACGCTGGGACGATTAGGTTTGAGTGAGAATATAACTAGTCCCCCTAAGAGACGGACGGATAGACAGGAAAAAGCGGAAATGCTATTGACCTCCCGACGTTTAAGACCCAGAATGCAGTGCCAAGATGCCCAAAAAGTACAGAAAACATAGAACACATGGACGAAATGGAGGACTCTCGAAGAAAGAGTGAAAGAATGAAGCAGCCCGACGAGTTTTCGCGACAGAAGGATGGAAAAGAAAAGCGTTTTGCAAGCTAAGGCAAGGCAGGGATGTGCTGGTTTGGGGGAGAAAGAGGGGGAGGTTGAAAGGCTGGGGGTCAGACGGCAAGAATCAGGGGAGCAGGGGTCACTGAGTGAGTGCAAGAGAGATAAAAAGGAAAGAAGGAAAAGCCCTACACAAACAGCCGAGGGAAGGCAGTGGGAAAGTGAGACTGGGGGAGAGGGGTGGGGGGGTTACGTTGCGGGGTCACACAAAGCATAACAATAAGATTGTGGGGGTCAGCAAGTGCAAGATAAAAACATGCCTCTAGTTTGGTAAACAGGAGAGAAACACTATACAAATGTTCTATGGTTTTCTAGTATGATGAAGAAAAGTATAATAATGGGGTTTGAAGACTCAGAGAGAGAGAGTAGGGGAAAGACAGAAAGAGAAGGAGAGGGAACGAGGGAGGGGGTGGGAGGAAAGGAATAGAAGGGGTCAGATAGCCATGGGCCATGGAGAAGGAATCAGGAAAGAGGGCAGGAAAACAGATCCTAACACCTTTCAGACTTGCCCCAACTAGAGGGGCCAGTAGCTCCTGCATAGATAACTCAGACCAGCAGTATGTCCAGGACTCAGAAGATAGTAGTGGGAGAGAGGGAAAACAAATATACTAGCAGGCGCAGTGGAGACGTTTTTTTACTGCAAGAGAGAATATAATACACCCTGCCTCTTTATTTTGTGCTTATATTATTATTTATGTATTTCAGGAGGGAAAACTTGGAGCAGTAGATTTTGGGCCTGTAAGTCTGTTTTTGTGTATCTCTGCTCTGTAGACGTAGGTTGGGCAATAATTACAGGCGTGACATAGGGAAGAAAATATAGCGTAGTACATGTGCTGTGCCAGGACTCCCTCTCCTCTCGCCATCTCTCTTTCCCTCGCCCATCTCCCTCCTCTCTCGATCTCTCTGTCCTCCTCCTTTACAAAACAAATAGCAACGCTACTCGGTGTCATCTCACTTGCTCTTAGAAGACTCCTGGATTTGATATCAAAACCTTTGGTAGAAACATTTGAAAAGCAACTACAATATGTGTACTACAGATTAGGATTATTTTGACGCCTTCTGATATTTTTGAAAAGTAATTATCCAATGTATAATATTTATGTCAGCTGCATTTACCAGCTCAGGTATGGTTTAATGGGAGTTTAAGATGGTTCTTGATTTCCTTGTGTTGTACTCTGTTAGAATCACATAGCAGATTTATGGTTAGGTGTAGTATGTGATTTGGTAAACCACTGTATCTGTCTGACCATGCTGTGTATTCTGCTTAAGGGGACTGTGGGTTGGGTAGATGTCACGAGGAACTATGTTTTCAGCATAGATAGCTACAGCACACTGAATATCATTGTAAATACTCAACTTTGATTTCCAATTCATTAGTAATGACCAGGGTTGTGTTTTTGTAAAGTATTAAATTCCGTTAATCCTTGACAGACGGAAGGAGAGGGACTTAAAGCATGATCCTCAATTTGCATATATATTTTTAATTACATTTATTGACAAGGATTTTATTGCATTTATCTCAGGACCATATTTTGTCTTAAGGTCTTTCATTGTCAGTCGCACAGTTTGTTTATATTGACATAGAACAATATTTATTTTATAGATATATTTACATAAAAGCATATTTTGTGTAAATTTGTACACTTGTAGTTTGTCTTTACCCATAGTTAAATGTTGTACTTTACTATTCACTATCACCATGTAAAGTTAGATAACGGCGTTAAACCATAGGATACACATAATAGGACAGAACGCGTAGCCTGCAGTATATGAATGCCAGCACATCTGGCAGAATGTTCTATTACTCTATGTGTAGGATAGGTTATGTATTCTGCCGGGAATTATGATATGGACAGTTAACTGATGCTGTTGATAAAATGTGAAATGTTCCATAATTGTAATTATCATCATTATTAGTATGATGTTTATGATCAACATTATTACTGTTATTACAAGTAGTAATATACTAGGAGTAAGGACATTCATATCACAGTTATGTTGTTCTTTATCGTGATCTTTGTTTATAATATCATAAGCAGTGAATAGTCAGTAGTCTGGTGACGTTAGGTATTTGATTGAGGTTCCTGTTTCAGTGATAGTCTGTAGATGACGCCCTATTCGTCTATCCTGTGATACTACCTGCGTTATCTCCCTATGTCCGGTTCCATGAGCATATTCGATTACTGGTGTGTCTGAGACTGAGTGTGCAGGTCCTATTTGGGCATGTGATTGGAGGGGAACGGAAATAGGGGGTTTAGTAGTGATGAAATAAAGAGCTGAGTGGTGCCTTGGTTACAGGGTAACGTGAGGCAGAGAGACAGTTACCCTGGTCTTCTACTGCCCCCTCCTCCCTCTCTCCTTTGCTCTCAGGAGCTGGCAGCACCCCTAGGGAAGCTCTTTGCCATGTCCTTAGTCAGAGAGAGCCCTCTTTGGGCCAGCGCCAGGCCGCTAAGGGGCAGGCAACGCATGGACTAACACATAATATTCACCAACCGTTGGTCACGTTGCCAAATCAAATCCAAAAAGGTTTATTTTTTCCTCCCAAAAATATTTTTTTTTACCAGCGATGATGCCTAATACATTGATATTTTAATAATTTACATCAGTAATGATGTCTTATTAATTATATAAATGAACTATTATTATTATTATTAATAATATTTTTGGTATTATTATTACATTCATTTAAACCAGTTAATTATTTTAGATTATTTTAGTTTATTTATCACAATGTTAGATGTTGTTGTGATTGTACTTATGAGAAATTCCTTTTACACTGGGTTGAACTGCTTTAAGGGTGAGGATAGTATAAATGTGCATATGTTTGTGTAGATTAGTTTTCCATTGATAGCACTGGAGAGAGAAAGATGCTAAATGTCTGCCTCCTCCATTTGCTGTAGGGCTGTGTGTAAATGAGTTTAGCAGGAGCAGTGGCTCAGATTACAGATTATGGTTTTGAATATGCAAGCTTGTACAGCCAGGACCTGTTCTTCCAGTTGTACTGTAGCCCAGGCCAGTGGCATACGTGTCAGCTGTGTCATTAAGGGGCGGGCTGGGGGTGGGACATGGGGTGCGGGGAGCAAGGGGAGGAGGCCAGGAGATGGCAGTGATTCTTAGGTGTGTGTGTGTGTGTGTGTGTGTGTGTGCATGCTCTACCTGGTCTCTGCTCCCAGCAGCCCCAAATCATCACGAGAGCTCCTCTATGCCAGCAGCGAACCGATTTTCAGTCCATTTCCCCTCCCTGTTCTCTGTCCTCTTTTTGAGCTCTTGTTCGTGCTGTCGTTCTTTTATCTTCTTGAAGTGAAGTTGGCAGGAATTTCTGTGGTTTGCTGTTTCACAATATGTTATTGTGTTAACGTTCTATAAATCATTGTGGGGTAAGGTGTGTGTACTATATGTGTGTGTCTGCTCTCTTTTTTTGTGTTGTTATTCCTTTTTAGGTGGAGGTGTGCAATGTCATGTCGTCAATTTGAGAGAATTTCAGAGTAATCCTTATAAAATGCAGGCGACCCCCCTTGTGAATATTACTGCTGTCTGGATATATACATCACATGAGCTGTTGGGTATTATCGCTGACATATCTTCAAAATACAAAACAAAGCAGACGTGTTTTGTTTGGTAATATGTCTGAACTTGAGAAAGAGAACAAGAGGAACCAAAAAACCCACACCTCACCTGATTAATGTGCTAGAGAGAGAAGAGGTTTAGATACGGATTTGTAGGTAAGAGTTCCTATAGGCTTTTTCACTATATTTTCCATGTTTAAGCAGCTATAGATGGCCTTCCATATTGGTCACTCGGCCTCCTTTGTCATTTATATAACACTACGTAAAAAAATACTAGCTGGTATGCGCTGATTGAGAGTTACACCTGGTGCTCCAATTAGAATCCATATAGCTACACCCAGATTTGCATCCAAATGCAAACATGGTTATTGAGAGTGATTTATACATTCCTGAAAACAAATACAGATGTTCTATGCCATACACATGTGGAAGTATGTGTGTGTGTGTTTAAAATGAGACACACTTCTCAATCAGCATAATTAGCAATCTAATCATTAGAAAATGCCGTTGCTATTGCACATTATCTGTTTACTGTGTACACGCTAACGTTAATGTTAGGGATGTGATTTGTAGAAATAATTTCAGATTATTACATTTTTATTACAAAAACAGACACTGAAAAAACATAAGCACTGGTATCTCCTGTCATTTCCCCCATCAGTGTGTAGAGATGTGTGTGATGGTTGTTTCGCAGTGTTAAGGCATGTTGCTAGGGTGTTTTATTCTGGCAGGGACTGGTCCACGAGTGCTGTGTGATGTGATGCAGACGAGTGCTGGAGAAGTAGTAGCATAGCAGGTTAGCGGCAGCGGAGGCTTGGACAGCAGTAGCATAGCCGATTAGCGGAGGCTAGAACAGCAGTAGCACAGCAGGTTAGCAGCTAGTGGAGGCTAGGACAGCAGTGGCATAGCCGGTTATCAGCTAGTGGAGGCTAGGACAGCAATAGCATAGCAGGTTAACAAATAGTGGAGGCTAGGACAGCAGTGGCATAGCCGGTTAGCAGCTAGTGGAGGCTAGGACAGCAGTAGCATAGCATCTAAAGCTGTGTCTCATATTCAGGACAGCAGCGGCTGGCTGTAGCTTCCCGCTGTGCATGCGGGCCATGCAGCGTGCGTATTTAGCCTACGTAGCTACGTACCCGGGCGACAGGGAGCACTCCAGGGGCTGCCCAATTGATCTCTGCACCCCCCCCCCACCCCCCCCCCCCCCCCCCCTCCCAC
The DNA here is from genome assembly GCF_013265735.2 of Oncorhynchus mykiss. Classification (NCBI taxonomy): domain Eukaryota; kingdom Metazoa; phylum Chordata; class Actinopteri; order Salmoniformes; family Salmonidae; genus Oncorhynchus; species Oncorhynchus mykiss. The sequence continues at coordinate 67,169,794 of NC_048570.1, read as the reverse complement.
ACCCCCGGCCAGGCCCAGCCTAGCGCCCACCCCTCTCCTGGACCCCGGAGACCAGCATTCCACCCTCGGTGCTTATCATCACAAAGGACAGAATGCATAAAACATGGTGGACACACAGACAGAGGTCGCCTTTCTCTCCCCACACTGAACCATGGAACAATGCATGGAGCCTTCTGGCCTGTGACTCTGATGACACGCTCACCCTCTTTTCATCCTCTTCTCTTTCTTTGTCGTCTTTTTCCTCTTCCTCTGTGTATATTTGTGCTCCATGCAGCGATTCCTGTATTGTTTTGTTAGTTACGCCGTGTCTATCAGTAATATGCTTTTGTCAGTGCTAGTCAAATGTGCATTATGTAACTGAAATGCTACTATTAAAGATTCATGGAGTGAGACTCCCCAGCGAAGAAAGTGTGTGTGTGTGTGTGTGTGTGTCAGGTGAGTGTGTCGTGTGTGCTGTGTACACCAGGTTCCAGAAAGGCCATGTCTTATGACATTTCATCAATTCATATTTTTGGATTAATTGCATAATTCTGTCACTTTTTTAAGAGACTAGCAGCATTAATACAATATTCATTTTTCTAATGTGGTTATACTAATTTGATTATTTTAATATTTAATAACAATATATATATATATATATATATATATATATATTTTACAGCATATACAAAAGCAGAAATATGATTTTCCATCAATTTAAATAAAGAATATTATAATTAATAATTCATTAATATTATGGGAAATGGATCCAGGAAGAATATATATTTTTTCTGTATTTCAGTCAGGTTCATACGTCCATCCGCAGCAGATGTCATTTTGACCTCACTGTTTTACGGCTATCTAGCTCAAGGATGCAACAGGATTTGCTTTGACTGTGTGTGTGTGTGTGTGTGTGTGTGAGCGTGAGTATGCAAGCCTGTCAGCTGCAGCGATAGCCTCTGTCGGTCAATGGGCCGGGCGCAGAGGGAGTGAGGACAGTGAAAGAGCCAGTGACAGTCAGACAGTCCCTTCCTGCCTCCATTACAATCCTCCCATAACTCCACATATCTAACTCACATGACGCAATTTGAAGGTTCCAGATATATTTGCCTAAAGGTGTTAGTGTATTTGTTCAGGTGGAATTATCCATCCAAGTTATTATCCATGTACGTTCTTGTTTTGTTTATGCTACTATATTCTTTAGACAAATACATGTTTTTTTTACTCAATATTAATTTCTGCTGGATATTCTTTTCATTTTCAGGTGGAGGAAGCATTCATTTGAGAGGCTAGCAGTGCTGTGTGTTTCCAGTCAGTTAGTACTATGATTCAGTGGCTATAGCAGAGGTGGCCGTGTGGGGCTGTCCCAGTCCCAGTCTCAGTCTCAGTCTCATGGCTGGGTCCGGCCGGGTCTAGGTTAGGCTGGGCTTCAGGAATGCGTCGTGGGGATGTGTTGGACCCCAGCAGGCCCATTGCACTTCCTCTCTGTGTACCTCACAGCTTATCCTCCTCAGGATTAGAGAGAGAACAAAAGAAAGTAGGGATTGGAGGTTCCCCCCTCTCCCTCACTCACCCGCTTTCCCTTTTTTTGTGTAAAAAAAAACCGAACAAAAAGCGTGATTCACTTGCAAATGTGCGGCAGGCTGTCCAGGTCCCCTATGGGGCAGAGAGAGAGAGAGAGATAGAGAGAGACGGATAGAGAAATAGAGAACAGACGGAGAGAGACGGATGGAGAGAGAGAAAGAGAGAGGTGGTAACAGTTATGCTCCCTAACCTCCAGTCTCCTGGAGTGTGAGGCCTGCTCTCAACGGTAGGCCTGATGGGACTCTAGCATCTACTATTTCTGTCTGACGCTCAGGAAACGACAACTGCTCCCGAGCTATTCACATCCCTAGCATCTCACCTCCTGGGCTTAGAGTACGCTATGCACGTGATGCCACTCAGTGTGTGTGTGTATGCATACATTTGACAGCCATTGTGGCCGGTGTAGTATTTATGTAATATTGCCATTCTCTCCGGGTTCCTTGGAGGTGGTCTGTTGTTGTTATTCCTCCTGTTCAGGGGGCCGTCGGGGCAGCAGTGAAGGGGTTAAGAAGTGGGGATAGCCCCCTTTGTCTCTGCGGCCCTCTTTGCCATTGTTGCGGTGGAATTGAGCTCGGTGCACCTCACTTGACCACAGCAAAGCAATAAAATGGCCTCTAAGTGCTGCAGCCTCCCTAGCCCTCTGATGGCAGCCGTCCACCGGGCTTTCACTGCGTTCACGCTTACACACACACGTTGCTAACTACCTTTTTTCCTCTAGCATTCTCAGACCAGCTCATTATTTAATGCAATTTTTGTTTTCTAGTCTAGCGAGTGCTAATGAGGACCATGCAAATGATATATTTTTGATGTAGTTTTTATTGTGTCTCAGAATGCACACTGACGCGTGAAATGCATGTAGGTGATACTTCTAAGCATTAGTTGACTGTGGTACTTTTTATTTTCCTGTTCTGTCAGTCATTACATTATCCTGCTCATTGTGAGACACATTATATAGGTACCTAATATAAATATGTGTTGTGTTATTTTGATCCAAGTAGAAACATTCAGTGAATGTAAGCACGGAAGCATTTACAGCTATTGTCATGAAATAATTGTTTTAATATCTAGAGACATTCAGCATATGTGCTGCATATTTACATTGATCATTAAAGTCATTTCAATGCAATGGCCCTGCTTGTATTTCACGAGCATAAAGGTAATGCTATAGCATTGTGTTCAGTTGAAACGCTAGCTATCTATTTAGCTACTGTGCTGGGTTAGTGCTGTAGTGTGTGTGTGTGTGTGTGCGTGTGTGTGTGCGTGTGTGTGCGTGCGTGTGTGTGTGTGTGCGTGTGTGAAAATGTCAAGGCCAATGTCTACCCCCCTCTCTGAATGTGTGTTCAGACATCAGATCTGTCCCGAGTGCTGCAGCCATTTTGGTGCCTTTTTAGAGGTCTCTATTAACACAACCACAGAGGAGAGGAAATGATTCCATTTTAGTTTCAAATGACATTTTTACATGGACTTGTTCATAATGCTGTTGTTGCATTATACATTTTCTCTGCCACCTTGTTATTCATTTATGATGAGATATACTATATTTATACACAATGAGACAACATGATCAGTTTTTCTTCAGGGTTTTGTTATTTTATGTGATGTTGTTTTGTCAGTAATGGTAATAGCTATGGGGATAGTGGTATAAGGAGACACACAGTAATATCATTATTTAGGGTGGGACCTACATTATGCTCAGGCTTCCACGTATGGTGCTGGAATTGATGATTGTTTATATCACATTGTCCTCTTGCAGACATTATAATTGAAAAAGGAGAAATACGCTGTCTGTCTCTGTCTCCTCTCATCAAATGAGCATTTAGATGTCAAACAGGAGATGTCAGGAGAGCCATCTGATTGGCTGGGGGGGTGTAATTTCCCATGTCCTCCCCCCTCTCTCCTGGGTGGAACCTGTTTATGCCAGGTGTCCTACAGACTGTATTAAGCATTGCACTGGGCTGCAATTAAATCAACACTTCCTCAAAGCCACATTATTATACATCCACTGTCGGATGAAGGGCGTCTGTCCTGTATGCTTCCCCACTCCACTTCTCCTCCTCCCCACCATCTCTCTCTCTCTCTCTCTCTCTTTCTCTCTCTCTCTCTCTCTCTGTCTCTCTCTCTCTCTCTCTCTCTCTCTCTCTCTCTCTCTCTCTCTCTCTCTCTCTCTCTCTCTCTCACACTGTACCTAAAACAAATGCTACGTGCTCATTTTTTTCCTGTGTTAAATGAACAAACACGAGGACCTCAGAGCCTCATAATAAATTGATTAGAGAGATGCAGACTCCCACACAGTAGCACCCAATACTGGAGCTGTGTGTATTTGTGTTTGGCCTGAGGAGGAGGAGACGCATGCAGACGCAGACGTGTACACACACACACACACACACACACACACACACACACACACACACACACACACACACACACACACACACACCCTCTAGTGAAGCTAATGGCAGGCTTTCTGCCTCTCCCCCACCCCTTCCGTGTGTTTGGGCTAGCCATGCTCTGTATTGTGGCCGGTGTCTGGCGTGGTGGTGACAGAAGACAGTGTCCTCCTGGCCTTTTCATATTCAACACGCATCATCCCTCACTCCCATGACTGTTTGGTTTTCATTTGGAGGTTCACTTACCCAGGCACGGGGCTGTGCTGTGCTGGGGGTTTGGGGCGTGGGTCTAGAGGGGGGTTGGGGGCCCAGTCAGGCCTCGGGGGACCGACACTAGGGTAGACGGCCGTGACAAACTGGTGACCCTGGCATTGTGACGTCACGGAGCCCGTCTGGTCACTGCTAAATTCCCTTCAGCTTCTGCTCTGTAACGGCAGATCCTAGCTTCATACGGCTGATCAGATCCTAGCTGCATATGGCTGATCAGATCCTAGCTTCATACGGCTGTGTGATAAGATTCATAAGGCTGATCAGATCCTAGCTTCATACGGCTGATCAGATCCTAGCTTCATACGGCTGTGTGATAAGATTCATAAGGCTGATCAGATCCTAGCTTCTTACGGCTGATCAGATCCTAGCTTCATACGGCTGATCAGATCCTAGCTTCATACGGCTGTGTGATAAGATTCATAAGGCTGATCAGATCCTAGCTTCATACGGCTGATCAGATCCTAGCTTCATACGAACGATCAGATCCTAGCTTCATACGGCTGATCAGATCCTAGCTTCATACGAACGATCAGATCCTAGCTTCATACAGCTGATCAGATCCTAGCTTCATATGGCTGATCAGATCCTAGCTTCATACGGCTGATCAGATCCTAGCTTCATACGGCTGATCAGATCCTAGCTTCATACGGCTGATCAGATCCTAGCTTCATACGGCTGATCAGATCCTAGCTTCATACGGCTGTGTGATAAGATTCATAAGGCTGATCAGATCCTAGCTTCATACGGCTGATCAGATCCTAGCTTCATACGAACGATCAGATCCTAGCTTCATACGGCTGATCAGATCCTAGCTTCATACGAACGATCAGATCCTAGCTTCATACAGCTGATCAGATCCTAGCTTCATACGGCTGATCAGATCCTAGCTTCATACGGCTGATCAGATCCTAGCTTCATACGGCTGATCAGATCCTAGCTTCATACGGCTGATCAGATCCTAGCTTCATACGGCTGATCAGATCCTAGCTTCATATGGCTGATCAGATCCTAGCTTCATACGGCTGATCAGATCCTAGCTTCATACGGCTGATCAGATCCTAGCTTCATACAGCTGATCAGATCCTAGCTTCATACAGCTGATCAGATCCTAGCTTCATACGAACGATCAGATCCTAGCTTCATACGGCTGATCAGATCCTAGCTTCATACGGCTGATCAGATCCTAGCTTCATACGGCTGTGTGATAAGATTCATAAGGCTGATCAGATCCTAGCTTCATACGGCTGATCAGATCCTAGCTTCATACGAACGATCAGATCCTAGCTTCATACGGCTGATCAGATCCTAGCTTCATACGAACGATCAGATCCTAGCTTCATACAGCTGATCAGATCCTAGCTTCATACGGCTGATCAGATCCTAGCTTCATACGGCTGATCAGATCCTAGCTTCATACGGCTGATCAGATCCTAGCTTCATACGGCTGATCAGATCCTAGCTTCATACGGCTGATCAGATCCTAGCTTCATATGGCTGATCAGATCCTAGCTTCATACGGCTGATCAGATCCTAGCTTCATACGGCTGATCAGATCCTAGCTTCATACAGCTGATCAGATCCTAGCTTCATACAGCTGATCAGATCCTAGCTTCATACGAACGATCAGATCCTAGCTTCATACGGCTGATCAGATCCTAGCTTCATACGGCTGATCAGATCCTAGCTTCATACGGCTGATCAGATCCTAGCTTCATACGGCTGATCAGATCCTAGCTTCATATGGCTGATCAGATCCTAGCTTCATACGGCTGATCAGATCCTAGCTTCATACGGCTGATCAGATCCTAGCTTCATACAGCTGATCAGATCCTAGCTTCATACAGCTGATCAGATCCTAGCTTCATACGAACGATCAGATCCTAGCTTCATACGGCTGATCAGATCCTAGCTTCATACGGCTGATCAGATCCTAGCTTCATACGGCTGATCAGATCCTAGCTTCATACGGCTGATCAGATCCTAGCTTCATACGGCTGATCAGATCCTAGCTTCATACGAACGATCAGATCCTAGCTTCATACGGCATGTGAAAACAAAACACAGCCTCTGACATGCTACTGCATCTAATGATGAGTTAATCCTCCCGTGGTAGATTGACTAAGTATCAGTTTATCTCTCTGTCATTTCATACTTGGGTAAGAAAAGGCAGCTTTTTTACCCCTCCATTTTTTTCAAACCGGACAGGACAAACGGGCCTTCTTGTTGAATGCAGGCATAAACAAATAGCAGTGAAGTGTTGCTGTGTGAAGCAGCAGAGGAACTGAACACAGCCTGGGCACATTCACCAGGTCAGCCAGAGGTGAGTGTTGGGCTGGGAGCTCAAAGCCTGAAATCTTTCAGTATTTAGTTGTCAGGTGCCAGTGTCCCCCCCCCCCCCCCCCCCCCACCGCCTGCCCACCGCCCGCCCACACACACACTATCACTCTCTCTTCCTCTCTGGCTCTCTCAGTAGTCAACGACTTCAGGGCAATGTTTAAGCAGGTTTCCTTTGGAGTAGTTTGTTAATCACCTTTTGTTGCTGGAAATGTAGAAATTGCCACAGAGCTTAGGCTTGCTAATTTGTGTAGCATCTCTACTGAGGCTCAATGTGGTTTCTGCAGATCAGGTGAGGTGTTCTGTGTAGGACAGAGTGAGAGAGCATGGTGGTAGGTTTAGGTTTGGCCACATTTCTCCTCTGTGCTCTTTAAGCCAGGTGTTCCCTCATGTTGGGTCCTGTCCCGGTGTGGAGAAACAGGCTGCATTGTTGCAGGGGAGAACCAGGCCTCTGGCGCTAACACAGCTCTCTTCTTACCTGCCTCCAGCAGGGCTCCTGGGGCCTGCTCTCTGGGGCTGTAGAGGCTTGTGGAGGGTTGCTCGGGGCTGGGGGATGAAACAGGAAGTGTCCCCTCTGTGCGGTGGTTCTCTCTTCTATTCTGTGCCAGAGCAGACTAGTTATTAGCAAGCCTGGGAGAGAGGCTCTGGCTCTTGTCCTCTCTCAGCAGCAGGGCCAGTTTGTAGGTGACACAGGCTTTGTTTATATTGGCGAGGATGGGGGGGGGGGCACAGACACCAGTCCCATCACTTCCTTCCGTTCTTTAGATTTTTTTATGAATCACCATTGTCATAACAACAGTGTGGACAGAAAATGACATGTAAATGGTGAACAAAGGAGCCCTCATACAAAGACATTGTTCCAACATTATGTATAGAAACTCCAGATTTATAGACATGGTTAAAACACTGTATCTGGTGTATCTCCTCTTCAATGTGAAGCACCGTGTAAAAGTGGTCTGACTGACTAGTCTAATCTCTGAGCTTGGTCTGCTCTGCCAAATCCCCCTATCTCTCCTCTCTCTCCTTCTCTGTGTAAGTCAGGTCACATTAAACAAGCCTGTGTGTTTTGACCCTGATCAGCAGAGAACACACTTTCTCACACTCCGCAGACCTCTGGTTTCCTCAGGACAATCCGGTGCATGTGTGTGTGCTGTAGAGGGTGTGTGTGTATGCTTGTGTGTGTGTGTGTGTGTGTGTGTGTGTGTGTGTATGTGTGGTGCGTGTGTGTATGTGTGTGCACACCACCTGCACCCCCCCTGTTTATCCCCCCAGTAATGTGGCTAGTGTCAGAAAGTGTACTTTGTCATGACGACTGGCTGTGTGGGCCTTCAACAGGAAGCCTGGCTGCACTGTTTCACAACCTCACTAGAAACAGGAACCATGTGAAGTCGAGTACCCGGCTACCCTTTACCGCACCGCCCCATTCACTTATGCCATGCCATGAGTACCAGCCTGCAGCCAGAGCAGGCACGAGGCGCAGGGAGGGGGGTACTACCCTGTCACAAGAGGGCCCCTGGGACCCCCTAGAGGGGAAGAGGTATGGCGAACGTCTGTTTTGGGCACAGCTTGTGTCAGCGTGTTTAGCACTGGTCTGTGAGGGCATTTATATGCAAATGCTAAACAACCAATTGGGTGGCTAATTACACTGGGGCTATTGTGTCCGTGCCAGCCTGGTTGAGGAGAGGGGAGGCAGGGAGTTTTACTAACACGCCAGGCCTGGTCTGGACTTTCCCCAGCTTGTTTACTCATTGTCTTTCCTTATTGCCCCCTCATTGACACTCCCCCTTTGTGTTGGAGGGGCTATTTCCCTTCATGCTGGCTCCTCCCTGTGTGGTGTAGTGCAGAGTTAATGTACTAGATTAAAGAGGCAGTACACCAGCCCTGTTTATTCCCTCTTTTCATCCTTGCCTCCCATCCTGTTCTCCTCTCTTCTTTTCTCTCCCAGCCCAGCCAGGTCACAGTCAGCCAGGGAGGAATCAGCAGCCTGTTATCTCTCTCCCTCCCACTATGAAATGCTCTGCTAATTACTGGGGGTGTTAAACATGCATTTAGGTCAGGTTTTTAATGCCATGCAAATTTATGAGAAGACGGAAGCAAATATTAACTTGTAGAGCTACTGACAGTCATTGACTGGGGACAAAGGTACACCAATCTTAACTGACAAATGGCAGGGTTCCTCATTGTGCTCCGGTGTCGTCTCCCTGCGCTAGCTGTTGTCAGGGGCTGGCAGGCAGGAGATATAAGGACAGCAGGGAAGCTGGGAGCACACAGGCAGCATAGGCTCCTACTAGAGGCCCAGGCTTCCTCAGGCCTACAGTCAATGCTTATGCACACTGTTACCATAGTCTATCTGTCCTTAAATAGCATTGCTGCGTGTGTACTATCAGAGTTAACCCACACAAATAAAACTTAACTTGCAGATTCACTGTAGTTTTCATTTTTTTATTTAATTTTGCTTACATTTTTGAAACAGGTAAAGACATTACACGGGGCTATCTTTTCCTGACCTACTCTACATCCCACAGTGTGTTTGTATGTCAGATGGGGGAGGTGAAAGACTGTGCTTTTGATGGTGTCTGTCTTGGCAGAGTGGAGCAGCATTGGGAGCTGTCAAGCCCTGATGACCCCACGCACTGGAATAAATAGGTTTGATGGCTGATTGAAAAAATATATATATATTTCACCTTTATTTAACCAGGTAGGCTAGTTGAGAACAAGTCCTCATTTACAACTGCGACCTGGCCAAGATAAAGCAAAGCAGTGCGACACAGACAACAACACAGAGTTACACATGGAATAAACAAACATACAGCCAATAATACAGTAGAAAAGGTCTATATACAGTGTGTGCAAATGAGGTAGGATAAGGGAAGTAGGGCAATAAATAGGCCATAGTGGCGAAATAATTACAATTTAGCAATTTAACACTGGACTGATAGATGTGCTGAAGATGAGTGTGCAAGTAGAGATACTGGGGTATAAAGGAGCAAAATAAATAAAATAAATAATAGTATAGGGATGAGGAAGTTAAAAGGCCAGGGGGGTCAGAGCCAGGACAGGACAGGGCCAGGAGCAGCGTGTCTCCTGGACATTCAGGACCAGCCGCCCAGCTGTCCTACGGTGGGACTCCTCTGTGACAGCCAACCAACAGAATGAGCTGCCTTGTTGATGGAGACGTATCTCTCTCTCCCCCGCCTTCCCTCCCTCAGAAATGACAGCAGTGCTGTCAGTAATTACCATTGATAGAATTATGATAGAATTATGCCATTGATAGAATTATGAAAGGGACTACAGATGCAAACAGGCTACAGAGGGTGAGGTAGAAGGAGAGAGGGAAACCTTCCACTTTGAATAGAGAGGTAGTCCCAGGGATCCTGACATGAGACGAAATGGGTTAGCAGCGTGGAGTTTGAGCCTGGCCAGATCCCCCGGTACTGAAGACAAAGGTTGACCTCCACAAAGTTGGAGCAGCTGGATGAGCTGTAGTTCTCTGCTGTTGTTTTCCGTCTCTCTCTGCTGGGCAGATGTACAGGTCATCCCTCGGCAGAGGTTTCTCCTGCAATTAAAAACAAATTACTAGTGGTGCCTCTTGTTATTCCAAATAAACAACTGTTGTGTGTGTGTGTATATGTATGTATGTGTCTGTGTGTGAGAGTGTGTGTATCTCACCACATTCTTGAATCTCTGCTGAATAAACAGCCATTTCAGACCGGGCCCGCTGCATTCCTGGGGAATAATTTGGCTTACACTAAGACAAAGAAAGAAGGAGCGCTGAAGAGAGAGATCGGGTTTTGGTGTCACTTGTTCCCCCGTTCTGCCACTTGGGTTTCGCCGCCAGGTTGCGTGGGTAGCCAGCACCTGTGGCCCTCACCACGCCAATTACACCCACCCATGAACACACACACACACACACACACACACTGGGGGAGACTGTTGGCTGGCCAAGGCAGGCTGGATCAAAGGGCCTGTATGAGGGAGCCAGGGCACCTCGTAGAAAGCAGCTGTTCCTCGTTGTCTCTCCCTCTCACCCCGGCCTGACAGCAGCTAGAAATATGAGGCCTCTCCGGACCTCTGGCCTGGGAAAAGAGGACGGCCTGACACACACATTCACAAAAGCTTTTGTCTCTGCACGCACACACACACACACACACACACACACACACACACACACACACACACACACACACACACACACACACACACACACACACTAAGAAAGCCTTTTGTCTATGCACACACACACACACACACACACACACACACTAAGAAAGCCTTTTGTCTATGCTCATTCACTCACACGGCCACAAATACAAATAGACTAGAAGAAGTTTCATTATATTCTACATACTCTCTCACACATACAAAAGCATTACATTCTCACACGCTTCATTTCTCTTTATTGCCCATTTAATGCCACTCTTTCATTTGCTGTTTTAGTCTATTTGTGGGCCTTTCCCCTTCCCTCTAGCTCTGCATCTGCCTTTCTCCCCACCTCTCCCCCAACGTCTACAATTCAGTCCTTCTCTCAACTAGTCTATCCTTAACTTCCTCTGAATGTGCTTTTATTCCTCTCTGTCTTCCCCCTTTTCTCCTGGCCTGTCTGTGCTTTCTCTCCTTGGCCCTGGCTCTCTCTCCGGTGTGTTCAGGCTCTGACAGAGAGGGTTGAGAAAGGCATTCAGCTCCCTAATCCGGGCTCCCTCCATCAGGAATGCTAATGTGTGTGTGACTCGCCAGGCCCAGCAACATCTGCAGGAGCCTATGCCGAGGGCCCCCCTCCACCCAGGCCTTTTGAGCCGCTCACTCGCTGCCATTATTTCATTGTTTCACTTCATGCCTGTGACTGGGCGGTGCAGGGCGGTTAACCCTCTGCTGCACAGCCCAGCCCAGTCCCATTTAGCCTAGTCCTGCTACTCACAGAGGAGACAGAATGGTGCTGAGGAGGGGTGCAATCAGGGCCCTGGGAGGAACAACCCTTTCGCAAGACTGGGCTCCCCGCCTGCCCATCTGGACCCCCCCCCCCCATCTCCACACACACACTGCCCCCACCCCACAACACACGGTTTACCCACACACATTCCACTACTGTGTCTCTCTCTGTGTGTGTGTGTGTGTGTGTGTGTGTGTGTGTGTGTGTGTGTGTGTGTGTGTGTGTGTGTGTGTGTGTGTGTGTGTGTGTGTGTGTGTGTGTGTGTGTGTGTTGAGGCAATCTGTTTAAGTGTACAGACTGCAAGCTCTCTGTCCATATAGCTAATGGTGAGTTAAGGCATAATTGCAAGATTTATCCTCTGTGTCCCACTACTGGACGTCACATAATGGACAGACCTAGTCCGTACATCAGGCAGGGCAAACTTTTATTTGATAGGGTGAGATGTGATGGGGGGTGGGGGTGTTAGCCTATCAAATCCTTGTTATTAGATTTTCACCCGCCCCTTTTGCCAGGTTTTTGAGTTGAAAGAAATGATTGTTTGGATTGTCTCTGTTTTCCAAAAGATGAATTACTGGTAAAGCGCAACTGACAAAGTGAATCTGCATCAAGCCGCAGCGCTGCTGATTGAATTACACTTCTCCCCAGTCAGTCCCAGTCCTGGCCACATTCCTCCATATGCACTCCAACTCCACCATGCCATGGACAGACAGACATATTAGATTTCTGCCTCTCCCTCTTTATCCATGTCCTCTCTATAGCTTTGATAGGTCTGTGATATGGAACCTGTCAGAGCCTGGCCCTGCTCTGCTCTCTGTCTAAGGAGAATCTCTGTGGGTCACAGACAGGTATGGATAATGTCTAGAACCCACAGCCTCTCTAATGGCCGGGGGCTGGGCTTGGAGCTACAGGCCCATGCAGGAGGCGGAGCTCCCAGATTGGAGGCAAATGCAAATGTAGTAACGAGCCTCACAAGATGGAGGGTGTAGAAATTACAGTGATAATTTAGAAGGAATTCATTCAAAAATAATGACACTGTCTGTTGTTGAATCCGGCATAATTAAAGAAGGGAAGGAAAGTGAGTGTGAGTGGAGAGATTATTGGGGGCTTTCTCGTGAATAGACAGACAGACAGACAGCATGGGAGATTAACTGATATGGACGCCCTGCGCCTGATTTGAAATTATTTGAAATGTGGTGAGAGTTTAATGCAATATATGCAGCTGTGTCCAGGGAGGGGTGTGTGTGTGTGTGTGTGTCACCACTCCATGACTAGCTAGGCTGTTACGAAAGGTTATGTTTCATTTCAACCTCCCCATTTTGAGTTGGCCAGCCAATAGCAGGGAGGTGTTATGGTGAGGACACACCAACGCATCGTTCATGTTGGAGCTATTCTGGCCATTTTTATCAAAGCCACGATTAATCATTACATTTGTGCAAAGCAGAGCTGTTGTTACCATGGGGACCCAAATGATCCCCACTGCTTTGCATATCAACAGAAAAAGTTGCCGAGCGGTGGAGGCCTTAATAGCAACCTGCCTGGCTCTAAAGAGAGCTCCATGGAACAGGCCCTTCTCTCAGCCCCTCCCCTCCTCTGACACTTAACAGGCCTGTTAGTGGGCAGAAATAAACAAAGCTCTCCCCCAATAATCAAGATGGTGCCTAATGACCACGGCTAGTTTAAAGCAGAGAGGACAAAACAAGTCATGAATGTGTTAGTGCTCACAGTACTTAAGAAGAACCATTTCCATGTGATTTATTTCCCTTTATATCAGATGTGTCTTTTGATTATGTTATTCAGATGTGAAATACAAAGTTCATTTAATTTAGATCTTACATTTCTCAAAGGGATTTTTCAAATGAGCGAGTCGCCCAGATCTGTCCTTGTGCATGTTAATTCCTTCAGAAGTCAGTCTTGTGGTGTTCAGACGCCATGGGGACTTTTCTGGCTCTCTACAATACAATAGGGGACTTTGAATAAATTGTGTATGTGCTCTCCTGTCTTCTGTATCCAGCTCAGACTAGGCTGTCCTCAGCCCCTATCAGTGCTCATTCACACCAGGGACCTGAGGAATGTCCTCCATTTTAGGATCAGACCACATGTCCCGACAGGCCTCCAGACACCTCTACATTCACAACAACAGCAGCATCACACATTGTTATATACTGTTATCATGAACAGTCAACATGGGTGCCACCTCTGGATAGTTTTAGTAGCTAGATGTCTATGCTGTGCCATCTTCCATATGGTTTTCTGCAGCACATGATATATGATTTCCTATGTAAATAAGTAACTAGGTTTGTAGCCTCTCATCCCAGGGTTTTCTTGGTGGTTTAAAAGGAATGGGCTCGTTGCAGCCAAATTGGATCTGGGTATGTAAATAACACTCTGATGTTTAATGAGAAACAAAGTTGGCTAATTATAGAAGCTGGGAGAAAGACGAGGAGGACAGTGGGAAATGTTTCCATCACTCCCAGGGTCTATAGATTACTGCCTAATTGCCTAAATCGAATCAGACCGAGACATTAGCTAGCTAGCGAGGAGGACGCTGGGACTGAGAGAGAGATAGAGATGGAGAGGGACGATGGTGTGATTGCACAGACCCATGAGTGATTCTCAGGAAGGATAAGCTCTCATGGACTCTGGTATGGTCCAGCACAGAGCGTGACCCAAAGCTATTTGTTTCAGTGAGCACACCTTTCAATTGGCTATGTGATGACCTTTTTAGTGCCCCTCCCCATGACTCAGTGTTGTGGTTTTAGGCCTGATATGTCTCCCATGCTAGCCCAGTGTCAGTCCCTCCTGCCCCCCACCCCCCAGGTATTGACGTGGAGACGAGCATGGCACTATAATCTCCGCTGGCACGCCAGCCAGCTGCTGAGCTGATTCATACTCGCAGGCGGAAGTTTTTCAGCTGTAATTACATGTAATTCTGACGCATGTTTATGCTGGGCCCAGCCAGAGAACTTCTCTCCTAATGACTAAGTAGCACTTAACATTCCTCCTAAACATTTATCACCACATTATTTATTTTTAACCTTTTTTATTTTTGTAGGTCAGAGTCTGAAACGTTTGATGGGAAAACAATGGTATTTATGTGATATTTGAAGTTAGATGATTAGATGAACATGCCATGATGTCCTGTCTAACAGAGGGAGTTTGGTGGAGGGTAGCGTAGTGAAATGTGATCTTTTGAGGATAAACGTTGTGAACAGACAGTGTCTATAAATCCCAGTTTGTGTTTCCTCTCGTTTATTTCTGTCTCTGTGGATAAAGGAAGGAAGGAGGAGGAAAATAACTTGTTTACTTTACCACAGTTAATTCCTCTAATTCCGCTCAATGGTGGTGTGTGAATATAAAGGATATTTCTGGCCATAGCAGCTAAATGCCTGTGCTGGTTGGGAGTGCAGTGCTCTGTCAGTAGTAGGCTGTACAGTGTGGGGGGAATAAGAAGAAGCCCCATTGGATCCCTTTCATCCTAGGAGTGCAGTGATATTGAGGTCAGCTGTCCAAAATGATCTCATGTTAAGGAATCGGCGAGTCAGCAGGGTCAGAGCAGAACCGCCATGACGACACTTTCTCCACGGTGATAACGCAGCCTGCCTGCCGTCCTTCCTCCCCCTCCACTTCCTTTTCATGGGAACAGAGAGACAGAGAGAGCGAGAGACAGAGACAGAGACAGAGACAGACAGAGACTCAGCCTGCTCTGTGTCTGTACCCTTTCACAGGGTCCACAGGGAACAGAGGAGATAAAATATGCTACTGCCTCTAATAATAATCATTAGTGATGCACCGATATGACATTTTTGGCCCAAGAAAAACGAAACCGATAACCAATATTTTTACATTTGAGCTGCCTTTTAAGCATTCCAGTACAGTTAAATAGTTAACACACACACGGATGCAGTGGTCTAAGGCACTGCATCTCAGTGCAAGAGGCGTCACTACAGTCCCTGGTTAGAATCCAGGCTGTATCACATCCGACCGTGATTGGGAGTCCTATAGGGCGGCGCACAATTGGCCCAGCATTGTCTGGGTTTGGCCGGGGTAGGCCGTCATATAAATAAGAACTTGTTCTTACAACTTCTTAGGGATAGCCCCCTTTTTTTCAATTTTTGCCTAAATGACATACCCAAATCTAACTGCCTGTAGCTCAGGCCCTGAAGCAAGGATATGCATATTCTTGGTACCATTTGAAAGGAAACACTTTGAAGTTTGTGGAAATGTGAATTCAATGTAGGAGAATATATCACAATAGATCTGGTTGAAGAAAATACAAAGGAAAAACCAACCTGTCTTTTTCTACCACCGTCTTTGAAATGCAAGAGAAAGGTCCCACATCTAGCCATCACTCTGGTTGTAATTCCGATAGTGTCCACAAGATGGCAGCAGTGTATGTGCAAATTTCAGATGGATAACTTAAAAAATTTGTGAACAAGAATACTTTTAGTGGGAAGTCCCCAAGTACATTTGGGAAAATCGTGAAGGGGACATTCACATTCATATTCCATTTTTCTACAGAATATCGTCAAATCTGTATACTTGGACTTTGATTTAGCTTTCCAAGTATTAGTAGCCAAATTATAAGATCAACTTTTGCAAAACAACCAGTTTTCATAACTCTGAACATTCTTATACGTTGTGTTCAAAAGGAAAAGGCATGCGCCTACATTTTGCGACCAAGACGGAGTTTCTGGATACTCCAGTAAAGCCCAGCTCATTGGCTATCTAGCTAGCTTTGCTTGACCCCGATTGGTGCTTACTTGACAAAGATACAGTCCTTCAAGTGATGGCCGCCCGCGTCATCGGCGTGCCATGAAGGCGTCGCTCTCTGATCAAGTATGGTGTCTTATAGGATATACTATAATGATAATGAAATAGTGAAGTCTTGTTACCTTCTATGATCCCTGAGGAATAGAGACTAACGTGATTTGACTCATTCAAACAACGTTTAGGGTTAGATTTTCACCGATTCCTTTCTTTGCAAATTGAATGAGTGGAAATACAATTAAGATCGTGCGTGCTTATTTGAACCGTTGTAGGATATGAAAAAGGATGTTATCTAACAAAACGACACTTCATGTTATCTCTGGGACCATTTGGATGATAAATCAGAGCAAGATTACAGAATGTAAGTACATATTTCACCTTCAGAGGTGAATTTATCAAACCTATCGCGTTGAAAAAAGTGTTTTGTTGTTAGGAGCTCTCCTCAAACACTAGCATGGCATTTTTTCACATTAATAGCTACTGTAAATTGGACAGTGCAGTAAAATTTCAGCCAAATAAGACACTTATATATATACAGACATTTGTGCTTTCTCTAACATCTGCAATCTTGACATAACGCGCTGCATGATTTACATGCTGCCTAGTTAAATAAAGGTTACACACACCACACTGACCAAAAATGTGTTTTGTTGGCATTTACGTATGTCCCCATTACCAGTAAAACATGATCAAAACCAATTTCACTTACTTGCTGTGCTGTTTCGTTGTACATTTGTTCAGTCGTTTCATTCTCAACCAGGATTTCTATGGAACGCCGTTTGGGTCTTTGCGTGTTAGAAAATATACTATTTAACACGATTTGACATGTCAAATAACACTATTTGACATGTGAATTAAGCTTGTTGACCAATCAGGACCTAAACATGACTGCATGTCACATAATAATTTAACACGTTCATACATTTTTTACGTAGTTATTATACATTGATTACACTTTCACTCGTATTTCATATGTCACAACGATTCATCGATACGTATGCTATGATGCTGGTAAAGTTTTCACGCGCACCTACAGTACTTGTCATTGAAAAAGGTTGGATGCAAACAATGTTCTTCCCCAAAAACTTACCAAAACGACAATCAGTTTCAGTAGCTATAGTTAGCCAGCTAACTATATAGCTAGGTGTCATCATCTAAAATAACCCTAATTTATAAGAGTGTTCTTATTTGATTAATGGTGGTCGGACCCATCTATGTTAAGGATTTGCCACAACAGTGGACTTTGCGGTTAGCCTTCAAAATAAAAGTATGGCATAGTTCTACTGTTTGTATTAATTTGCATCACTGTCAATTACATACTTTTATTTTGAAGGTAAACTGCAAATTCCACTATTGTGCCTAATCCTTATTGTGGCTAGCTTCACAACACATAACCCGTTCCAGATGAGGCTAGCTGGCTACTTATAACGTTAGCTTTGGGCAACAGGGTTAAGTAGCTGGCTAGCTATTTATTTTCATGAACTGAAGTTCAATTTCAATAGGCGAACAGAACAACAAGTGACAACCTGGCTAATACTTACTCACAAGGATTCCTAAATCATTGCTAAGAATAATGAAAATTACTGCAATTTCTACTTGTCAATGTTTTCAGGCTGGTTGTATTGGTGCTAGCTAGGTACCAAGCTAAAGCTAGCTACCCCAGAAGTTGCGGTCGAACAAATTATGCTTTAGTACCAACGCGGTATTGAAAACACATCGTTCGTTGCCGGTGTTTGCTTGTTTGCAGAGTTTTTTGTACATCTTTGACAGTGCTACTGTATATTTTTTGACACACAAAGACCCAAATGGCGTTCCATAGTATGTATGTCGCGAAGCTAATAGCAGTGACGCTATTATTGTGTAACTCCTGTAGGGCAACATCTGAAAAATAGAGCACTAGGTAGTGTGTACCGGCGCTCGACCTGTCTGCGAATGCTAACATCACCCACGACAGAGAATGGTTGATTGTCAAGGGCAATGAATTCCATTATCTTGGCTTTAATGGATTTCGTCTTTGAGTTGAAATGTTCTTACTCTTTCAAATGACTGCTCGACTTGTTGACTGCTCGATCCACATAGCAGACATTGTGGGTTAGGGATGCTGTGTTGCATGAGTAACGCAACATCAACAACGTCATTACGTCATCTACCTACGTTATATAGGTATGCACATCAGCTTTGACATCGGTTTTGCACATCGGGGTGAAAAAAGACTTTCGGCCGATACCGATGTTGGCATTTTTAGCTAATATCGTATGATTCTGATATGTTCACCGATATATCGTGCATCCCTAATAACAATACTACATGGGACTTTATAGTGCTTTTCAACAAACCAAAGTCACATTACAATTGTAGAAATGAAAAGAAAACAAAAAAAAAACGATCAAAACAAAACATCAGACTTAACAAAATCATGAATAAAGAGGGGTGGGCTCAAATAAGGGTTTTGGGTAAGGGTTTAGGGTAAGGGGGTAAGGTAAAAGGTAGGGTAAGGGTTTAGGGTAAGGGGTAGGGTAAGGGGTAGGGTTTAGGGTAAGGGGTAAGGTGAGAGGTAGGGTAAGGGTTTAGGGTAAGGGGTAGGGTAAGGGTTTAGGGTAAGGGTTTAGGGTAAGGGTTTAGGGTAAGGGGTAGGGTAAGGGTTTAGGGTAAGGGGTAGGGTAAGGGTTTAGGGTAAGGGGTAGGGTAAGAGGTAGGGTAAGGGTTTAGGGTAAGGGGTAGGGTAAGGGGTAGGGTTTAGGGTTTAGGCTAAGTGGTAGGGTAAGGGGTAGGGTAAGGCTTTAGAGTAAGGGGTAAGGGGTAGGTTAAGGGGTAAGGTAAGGGTTTAGGGTAAGGTAAGGGTTTAGGGTAAGGGGTAGGGTAAAGGGTAGGGTTTAGGGTAAGGGGTAGGTTAAGGGGTAGGTTAAGGGTTTAGGGTAAGGGGTAGGTTAAGGGTTTAGGGTAAGGGTAAGGGGTAGGGTAAGGGTTTAGGGTAAGGGGTAGGGTAAGGGGTAGGGTTTAGGGTAAGGGGTAGGGTAAGGGTTTAGGGTAAGGGGTAGGGTAAAGGTTTAGGGTAATGGGTAAGGGTAGGGTAGGGGGTAGGGTAAGGGTTTAGGGTAAGGGGTAGGGTAAGCGATAGGGTAAGGGGTAGGGTAAGGGTTTAGGGTAAGGGGTAGGGTAAGAGGTAGGGTAAGGGTTTAGGGTAAGGGGTAGGGTAAGGGGTAGGGTAAGGGTTTAGGGTAAGGGGTAGGGAGGGTAAGGGTAGGGTAGGGGGTAGGGTAAGGGTAGGGTAGGGGATAGGGTAAGGGTTTAGAGTAAGGGGTAGGGTAAGTGGTAGGGTAAGCGGTAGGGTAAGGGGTAGGGTAAGGGTTTAGGGTAAGGGGTAAGCGGTAGGGTAAGGGGTAGGTACTGTGAAGAGAGGAGTGTCTCTCTCCCAGTCCTATCTGAGGGTGGGGTCAGAAATCAGTTGAGCTTTTCCCTGTTTAGATTAATGAGATCTTTACAGTCCTGACTGACTATCTCCAGCTGCATGGACCCCCCCCCCCCCCCCCCCCCCCCTTAATTCTAAACAAACATCTGAACTGCTGAAAATAGCCGACGGGCCGTTTCCTGGATGTCATGGTGGTGCTAACTGGTGCCTGAACAATCCTTCCCTCTGTTTCCGAGGCGGAATGCGATATCCGAGGCATGGCGTAGGAACTGCATTCAGGACTTCACAGTGCGGGGAGACCCGACTCCAGCAGATTTATCTTTAACAGTTCCGTTGGGAAAGCAGCGACTGTAAACAGATAACGGTGCTCAAGCAGAATGGACCGGAAGTGGGAGGTCTCGTTAGTCCAGACCTTTAGCTGGGGCACTCTGGGTGCCAATCTTAGGAAAGTTGTGTGGGAGTTAGTTTGTGGGCGTTTTTTGCTTTAATGTCACTGTTCAATAGGATTCCAGCCCCAGCCTTGCCAATGGAGAGCACGGTACACAATTAGCTGAACTGGACAGGGCCAACAGTTGGCTTTATAGCTGCCACTAGTAATACTGTCAAAACCGATTGAGTAGTTGCTTTCATAATGTGTGAGAATATCCAGTACGAATGTCATTGTTCACTAGGATGTAGTGATATGTCTGCAGTGAAATGCCCCTGATATTTATTTTCTAGCCTAATATTCCTTTAGTCACACACTGGCCCCCTCACTCTATCTTTTTCTCTCTCTTACACACACACACACACACACACACACACACACACACACACACACACACACACACACACACACACACACACACACACACACACACACGTGTCTATAATTTATGGCTGCCGGGTCCTTGATCAATTGATAGCAGGGAATCCTTTGGTAAATAGAGTTTTAGACACATTGCCAATAGACCTGGGCTATTGATTGGAGTGTAAATTAAAAACTTAATCAGGTCTCTGAGATAAGATTTATCTCCTCCCCAAGCAAATTACAGGGCTGACTGGGAGACAGGGAGTCAGGGAGTCAGGCAAAGAGCACTGCCCCCTCAGAGGGTGCCAGAGTTGGGGACAAACAGCCAGGCTACAGACTCCCCTCTGATGCTCCTCCCTCCCGCTGCCTATTGAACCAAGTTCAAGTCTTTCTCTTGATCTCCTTCCGTGGCACATTCATCTCTGCCTTCCTCCTCCCTTCTTCCATGACTGCTGACACCAGGGTATCTTTAGCATGCTGGAATAATGAATGTACATTTCACTGCCAGTGTTTTCTGAAGATAGAAAACGACTTAGAGAAACACAATCAATGTTTTGCTGGTTAGCAGTCGTTACCTCTCTTTCCAAATTTCCTTTCTAAAACACCCATTTCCTGTCTTAGATTAAATATGTAAATCATTAAACCAGGCTTTATTTCTTCAATAATGTTCTCATCTTGATGAGGTCATTGTACACCTCAGTAAATGAATGCACCTTCAGACACGTTACCAGCCCACCCACACACACAAGCTGTGTGGTCTATATTTTATATGTATTGAGACAATCCTTTGGATTGCACATTGATTAGATAATACTTTTACAGTAATTGCTGAGGGAAATGTTCTCTCTCTACCTGCCTTCATTATTAATATTGGGAAATGGGTATATATTCAAAATATCTCCCTAGGTATCATTTCATCTAGTCCTTTTTTGACCCCAGACAGAGAAAGGAGGAGTGTGACTGTTCACAGCAGGCATTACAGATAAGACACGTTCACTAAGGAGACGTGGATCAAGATTTCCAGATCTTTTTTTCATTCATTAAAACATACATGTTTCTCTGTGATTAGTTCCAGTATGAGCCTCCTCTCCGGGACTAGAACGCTGCCATTATCTCTCTGATGATGGGCATCATATACGTCAGCCAGTAGAATGATATTAAACCTGAGAGAGACACACTCGCTTAAAAGACCACTGGTGTCCATCAGCAGGCAAACAACAAAAAAAGAGAGGGATGGAACCTGGCATGAAGGAAGTGCAGGAAAAGGGCAAGGAAGAGGCTCAGAGTGAAGGACTCAGGTGCCCATCACACCTACACAGATCTGTTCTGTTAGTGCAGTATGCATAGTGTGGTGTGAATGGTTTAGTGATAGAGGTCCTGTAAGAGCCAAAATGGAGTCTGTGGGTAGATAATGGTGGAGGTGTCGTGGCCATCCTCTCTCTCTCCGCTCTCTCGCTGGGTATAGGAGGAGGCTGAGGGAGTCGGTAATAGGCTCCTTGTCTGATAAGCCCTGAAAATACTCGTTTAGTTAGTGAAAGTGCAGAGGGATCCTGGCCTGATAAACCCGCTGTTTCCCTCTGTAATACCCAACAGCTAAAATCAATAGGCGGGATAATTCTGCCGCTAGTCTCCAGTCTCCTTTATCTTCAGCTTTCCTCAACCTGTGTACATGGAGGGTAGGGGTTAGCTAGTGTGTGCTTGGATGTAAGGGTGTGCCCGTGTCTATCTGTTTTCGTGGGTTTTGGTGGTGGCATTGATGTCATTAGTCCACTAACACCCAATATTGGCCTCGTTCCATTGACTTTAAATGGCCGATATCTGTCTTTCCCTCTTCTATGTGTTTTAAGGCCTTACTAAAGTGTGCTAGTTTCTACACTCTGTTTCCCATACACCTCTGGAGAAGTGCCAACTGACCAGCCACAGACTAGGAGGGTAAGGTGGGGGGTAAGGGGTTGATGAGCTGGGTCTAGCTTCCTGGGGAGGGTGCAGCGGGAGCTGGGAACAGCTCTCAGGTCAGGTGAAGGGGTGTGTACATCTGAGAGGAGGAAGTCCCTGTCAGCACTTTTTCCAATTGAGTAAGAACCCTGTGCTCTCTGTCAACACAGGGTCAGTGCCCTGACACAGGTGTTGGTTTGGGCTCTCACACAGTCAGTGCACAGTCAGAGCCTCACACACACACAGACCGGTAGGGGAGGAGATCATTAAGATGGGAGATAGTTACAGGTCAGACCCTGGGTGTTGGAGGGGTCAGGGTGAGGACCTGCCATATGGTCAGTAGTGCTTAGTCACTACACTTAGGGATGCCAAGCCAGGTGAGTGTGTGGTATTCAGCCCTCAGATATTGTCCTCCACTCCCAGAACCAACATGGCCGATCATTTCACCTCCCCATTCCCCCCACCCTCCATAGGGCTGTGTTATCACCCTCTGCCATTCTCTCGCTTTCTCTCTCTCTCTCTCTCTGAGTTAGTTTCAGTGTAATCTCTATGTCCGTCAGACTGGGAGGGTAAAATATGGCCCCAGGTATTAGCAGGCAGGGAGGTTAACCCGTGACACTGTTACCCAAAGTGCAGTGTATTAAAAAGCAGTCAGGGCCCCAGATCACAGTATATCACAGGGGAAAGGCAGCGATAAGGCCTCCCCACCCGCAGATCAATGAAGGTTACTGACATCATATCACAAAGTGAAAGTGAGTGCTGCACCCCCAGCTATTTATCAGCTGTGAATCAGATGGGGTGGAGGTGTGGGAGAGAGGGGGGTAGAGAGGACAACATTCTCCGCTGCTGGGGGCTCAGTCCTCTCCGCTCCTCTCCTCCCTCATTCCTGCTCCCTCCCACGTCTGTGGCTGGCTGCTGTGGCTCCCTGATGGCGGAGAGATGGAGAGAGGGATGGATGGATGGCGAGAGGGATAGAGGGAGAGATGGCTGAATGACCCAGATGAAGCCAGAGGGATTGACATTGACGGCTTCCTCTGATACCTCAGCTTGGCCAAACTGTGCACTGACATGATTTCCCTCTTTCTCTCTCGCCATTTCTCTCTCTCCCCTACTGTGTCAATACAAGTCGTACTGTTTGGGGTTTGGAGAGATATTTCCAAGGCCCTTATTTAGCTATCGAATGGCTGAATTTTGAATAGAGTATTTTGATCATTGCTGTAGATATTGAGCTGAGGTCCCTGTAATCTCACACCACCTGAGGCGGCAACACAACTATGGAATTTATTTTGTTATGGAGTAGGATGTCACAAGAGGGGGTTTTATAGGATCTATTTGCCGAATCTATATGATCAGATAGATTGGTGACCTCTGACCCTGGGCCTCTTTACCCTTCATCTCTGACCCTCTTCTCTGTATGTGTCTTGGTCTCCCATGTCCTCTGCTTGATTTATATACTAGGAGATTACATTAGCATAAAGTCCCCCTTCCTCACACACACTCCCTCACCTTTTACTGTGTGAGAGAGTGTGTGTGTGTGTGTGTGTGTCTGGTATTGAACCATTCCGTTGTGTGTGTGTTTGTGTATACCCTTGTGTGTGTGTGTGTGTGTGTGTGTGTGTCTGCATGCGTTCATGCTTACAAGTAGTGTATGAGTTCCATTTATCAGCTGCCTGGGGCACAATGTGGAGGATTTCCCCCAATGGGTTAGTGTGTAACTGCTCTGTCAATACATGCTTGTCAAGGCTGGGGAGAGCGCAGGGAAAAAGGCCCCTCACTCCAACGCACTGAAGCCACTTATTGAGCAGCCAATAGCTATTTACCTCCTGATAGAGGCAGGTTGAGAGGGGCCCAGCCTGGACAGGGAGACTCGGCAGCTCAGTCCCTGCTCTCATGGCCTCTTTGCTGTTACAGCCTGCTCTGAAACAGGCCCATTCAGGCCCAGGAACCAGAACCAGTGGGCCAGGACCTCTTCTGAGCGGAAGAAGAGAAGGAGGAGGGGTGTGTGTTAGATTGTTAGTGTGAAGCAGGTTGTCTCCTCAGTCAGAGCTCCTGGTCTTTGCAGGCCCTGGCTTTGTCTCCAGCCTGCTGCTGTAAAGCCCTACTTCCTCTCTGGAATCTCTATGTTGACAGAGAGCATCTGGGCTCTGGGAGAGGTTCCAGCCCGCTGGTCCTCCAGTCTCCACACACTACTGCTTACAGTTTGGAGTTCCTCTCTAGGTACTCCTCACTCCCTGGGCTTGATTCTGATGTCTGTTGGCCTGTGTCTGCACCCTATGCCCCCCCCCCTCCTTCCTCCTTCTATCCATCCAGACACCTAAAGCTGGCACTTTTTTATCAATGGGTGTTTTGATGGGTGTTTCTTTTAAGCTTCCCTACTTTAATACGACAAAGAAAAGAATGTTGTCAAGGAGTTGTTCTTCTCCTCCTCTCCTTTTGTTTTCGTAGAACTTCTCGCTCTGGTGAAATTCCCCCTCTTTTGTGGGCTGTGTGGATCTGTGTAGCTCGGCCCTGGGGTTTGGTCTGCCTGTCAGGACACGTCGTGTGTACCTGAGTTACAGGGGGAGAGTTAACCCCTGCCATGCCACAGCACACTGAGGCTGACTCCTGACACCTCCTAACACACAGGCAGGCAACCCCATAGCAGAGAGCTGGAGCAGGATACAAAAAAATAATAATTCAGGAACATAATTACCCCTCATCGTCCACCCACCACCCGCTCAGCTGCAGAGGTTCCCTAGCCCTGCCAAATCCGTAATGTATTTTATGTTTATTAAGTTGAAATGAGACGTTAATTCCACACAAAAAAGTCATGCTAGAGCAGCATCTTAAGATGGCCCGCTGTTAAAGAACAGCTGTCCAAACACAGAGAGAGGGGGAAAAGAACAAGAAAAACACATTATATAAACGTTTGACAACAGTTGCTCTGTAATCTGGTATTACTTCCACAAGCAAAGGAGAGGCCGGAGTCGGGCCAAAGTGAACTTGGATACTGTTGTGTCAGGAGGGAGCCGAATGCTTTCTAGAGGTTAGCCCAAGATGTGAGGGGCTACAGACTCATCTTAATCCAGGAGGCTTGTGCTTAATCGCATTTGATGTGCATGTGAACACAAGCAGGTTCAGAATTCCAGCCCTCGCCATGTCAAGTTCAGAGGGCTAGGACTAGGCTGGGAAGGGGAGGGGGCTAGGAGAGGGTTATATGTCCAGACTGAATCACATCCGGCTGTGATTGGGAGTCCCATAGGGCGGCGCACAACTGGCCCAGTGTCGTCCGGGTTTGGCTGGTGTAGGCCGTCATTGTAAATAATAATTTGTTCTTAACTGACTTGCCTAGTTAAATAAAGGTTAAATAAAAAAATAAAAAACATATTAGGAGGGGTTGATGAGAGACTTCAGGGCTTGGCTGGCAGGCTTGTCTATACTGCCTGGGGCAAGAGGAGTCCCCCCCAATGATCCTCCCGTGTCCTAGATCATGGGTACATCGTGTGTACAGTATGTCAGTATATGAGCTGGCAGGTTTTAATTAAAAAAAAATTCAAATGTTGTATATTTTTTTACCCCTTTTTCTCCCCAATTTGTAGTTACAGTCTTGTCCCATCACTGCAACTCCCGTACAGATCCCGTACAGATTCAGGACAGGCGAAGGTCGACAGCCATGCGTCATCCGAATCACAACCCAAGCCGCACTGCTTCTTGACACAGCGCCCGATAAACCCGGAAGCCGGGCACCAATATGTCGGCAGAAACACCATACACCTGGCGACTGTGTCAGCGTGCATTTCACCTGGCCCGCCACAGGAGTTGCTAGTGCGTGATGGGACAAGAACATCCCTGCCATCCAAACCCTCCCCTAACCCAGACGACGCTGGGACAATTGTGCTCCGCACCATGGGTCTCCTGGTCGCGGCCGGCTGCGACAGAACCTGGACTCGAACCAGGATCTCTAGTGGCACTGTGATGCAGTGCCTTAGACCACTCTGCCACTCATGAGGCCCCTGAGCTGCCAGGTTTTTAAGGGGAATTCCAGTGAAAGAGAGATGTGAAGTGAACAGAGAATGGTCTGTCTCCTGGGCCTGTCGTGGCCGTGGGGGACATCATACCATTCTCCTGTAGAGCTGTGTCTAGTCTAAGCCCAGTCTGTCTGTTAGAAACTCATGTACTCAGTACAGGACTGTAGTCCGGCGTACAGGCCTCCTCCATGGAGCAGGAACACCATCTGCCTCTAGTTGTCTAGTTCTGTGGTTAGGACCTTGTTGTTGTGGACGTGTAAAAGAGGCTGGCCAGAGACTTTCTGTCCAGCCCATTGCAGACTCGGGAGGTTGGTGGGTTGGCTCGGAGGGATTGGCCAGTCCTGTGCAGCCCATTGCAGACTCGGGAGGTTGGTGGGTTGGCTCAGAGGGATTGGCCAGGCCTGTGCAGCCCATGGCAGACTCGGGAGGTTGGTGGGTTGGCTCGGAGGGATTGGCCAGTCCTGTGCAGCCAGGCACTTTTCAAGAGTGACTGAGCACAAAGATGGAGGGAGGGAGGGATGAGAGGGGGGGTAGGCTTGGAAGGAGAGAGAGCGCAAGAGAGAGAGAGAGAGAGAGAGGAGTGTGGGGAGAAAGAAGGGGGGAAGAATTAACAAGTAAGGAGAAGTCATGACTTGGCAAGGGTGATTGTAGTACATGCACACACACACACACACCCACCTCTTCTGGGTTGGCACATAGACATGCAGGCTATGCCAGTGCAGGGCTGTGGCGTATGGATCACGCGTGCACTCCTTCCTCTGTCTTCTCAGTCAGCGTGCCGTGGAGCGGCTTCAGGTGCGGTTACCGTTGGCAGCAGATCTCTAGGCCTACGGCAATAAACAGGGGAGTAGGCAGGAGGCCAGATGCAACTCCACAAACTTTTAACCTCTCCCTCAACTAATCCCTTCCTACACTAGCAACTCTCTCTTGTTCTTTCTTCTTATTCTCTCTCCTTCATCCCCGCTCTTAATTTCTCCTCCCACACCCTCCTCTCCTTCTCTCTCCCCTAGTCCCCCTCTCCTTTTAAGTGAAGTCAGTGAGCTGACCTTTAAATAAGGGCTGGAACACTACAGCTGTTACCAACTTCAAAAGGCCGCTCGTTCAGAGTGGAGCCTGAACGGGGGTGAGGGGTGGGGGGGGAATAATGTGCCTATTAAAACTTACTTAAAGCACCTTTTACTCCTGTGGCTCTCTGGGCCTAGCTAGTCTGGCTACGGACAGGCCAGCTATGTCTCCCCTTCAGCCCAGCCCAGCCATGTCTAGCAGAAGAAAGAGAGACAACATAAAGATACTGTTCACATTGTTCTCTCTCTCTCTCTCTCTCTCTCTCTCTCTCTCTCTCTCTCTCTCTCTCTCTCTCTCTCTCTCTCTCTCTCTCTCTCTCTCTCTCTCTCTGATGTATGTGATCTTCCCACGATGCAGTGGTTGTCTTTCATCAGCAGGTCACTTCACTGCTCTGCAGATGGGGCCTCACACATAACTGATTATACACTACTGATTAGCTCACTGCTGGCACCATAGTAAAGCCCTTTGTAGGTGCTAAAAAATATTTCACTTGGAAGAAGGTGGCTCAATGTAACATTTGAATCAAAGCATGGTCAGTGTTTCAGTGTACGGTATGTACCAAGGTTGAATATGGATGAATGTGTGATGCAGTATGAATGAATGTGTGATATGAGCAGATTCCATGGAAAAGGTTTTGCACCGTTCATCTCCATGGAACATATCGTCGAGCTGCTGTGAACAGAAACAGCCAGGTCTGAATCACATCTGAATCACATCTGAATCACATCTGAATCACCTTCAACTCTGATATTTCTGGAGCTTGAAAACATAGTTCCCCATTTCATCCAAACACATCCAACACTTCTCCATTACATAAAGACATGAGTCCAGTTACAAACGTCATGGTATTATTACTACTCAGTCCTCCCCCTCCTCCCTCTTCTCTCTCTTTCTCTGAGCAGCCCCAGTGGACTGCATGGTCTTCTCTTCTTTAATACGAACACTGAGCCATATCAGAGCCCTCCTTCCCCTCCTCCCTCTTCTCTCTCTTTCTCTGAGCAGCCCCAGTGGGTGGACTGCATGGTCTTCTCTTCTTTAATACGAACACTGAGCCATATCAGAGCCCTCCTTCCCCTCCTCCCTCTTCTCTCTCTTTCTCTGAGTAGCCCCAGTGGACTGCATGGTCTTCTCTTCTTTAATACGAACACTGAGCCATATCAGAGCCCTCCTTCCCCTCCTCCCTCTTCTCTCTCTTTCTCTGAGCAGCCCCAGTGGGTGGACTGCATGGTCTTCTCTTCTTTAATACGAACACCGAGCCATATCAGAGCCCTCCTTCCCCCCCCCCCCCCCCCCCCCCCCTCCCTTCGACTGGGCTTCATCACGCATGGGGAACATAGTAAAGTAAACTATGAGAGAGGGGCCTATAACTTGCACACTGCAGCCTTATTTCTGTAGATGAGCTAGGGCTCGAATGGGCTCAGAGAGGCCCATTCTGGGATGCACATTTTCAATCTGACTAAAACACTGAAAAGTCAGCAGCACAGAGAAGAAAAAAACTGCAAACTTTAAAGGCATATTATGCACACAGCCTGTTTGTGAAGAGTTTAAACTGAGAGCACGTTCTTTCTGTGCCCCCCCCCCTCTTGGCCTTCTCAGAACACAAGCAGCTGATATAAATATCAGTAACAAAACAAGACCAGGGGACAGCAGAGGGTGAACTGCTCAATGAATTCCTTTTGCACCCAAATTAGCAGAAACCCACTCCGTTGTGGACGTGTGAAGCTCATCGTTTTAACCAGGGCTGATTTGTGCAGAGATTTAATGTGGGTATAAATAGGAATAGACTGCTTATTGTGCACTTTAGGAGTGTTGTGTAACATTCATCAAGGACACTAACTCATTCCTAAGCTACCTCTCTTTTAGTTAACCACATGCTTTGAGCCTTGCTTGATTTAGACAACAGTAGGTAGTTAGTCATTATAATGTGTCCATTCTGTCACCTATTTCCACTAAACCTTGTTTCAGGGGCGGTGTGTAGCCTAGTGGTTAGAGCGTTGGACTTGCAACCGAAAGGTTACAAGATTGAATCCCTGAGCTGACAAGGAAAAAATCTGTCATTCTGCCCCTGAACAAGGCAGTGAACCCACTGTTCCTAGGCCGTCATTGAAAATAAGAATTTGTTCTTAACTGACTTGCCTAGTTAAATAAAGGTAAAAAAAAAAAACTTTATTCATGATGTAAGTGTTAAGGTGTACTAGTATTTAGGTATGTCTGTCCCATGTATGCGTGCATATTTATGTCACACCAATAATTATTTGCCACAGTAAGGTTCTGTCGTCTCTCTGGTCCACACTAAGCTGTCATTATGAACATGGCTGTCCAGCCTCCTCCCTGTCTCTCTGACTCTGTGCTGCTGACACTGTCTTCCTCAGCTCTCAACGCTTAATTACAGATCTCACAATGATGATGTCATGGCTGTGGCGTCTCCTGACACTCTTGAGCCCATGGACAGGGCTGGTCTGGGTTGTCCCCTTCCTTAGCCTCTGTAGGTTGACCCCTGACTCCCCCCTCTTTTGTCTCACCCCTATCCCTCCTCTAACTGCCCTACAGGGCCTCTTGTATCAGACTCATTGTCTTATGACTGGTATCCTTTTATACCATCTCCCCATTCTATACCTTTTCCCCTTCTACCCATTCTCTCTTACCCCAGGTGTCCCCCCTCTCTCCTAGTGTTCCTCATGCCCCCCCCCCGCTGATGTTTAGTGTGCGCCTGGGATCCTATGTGATTATTTGTTTTGTGGACGTGGTTATTTAACTTCCCTGCTGAACAAGTAGATAAGGAGCTCTACAACTGTTTTGACAAGAATGGACTTGTGCCAAAAAAAAGAGGGAGAAAAAAGTGTGTGTGTCTCTCGGTCTTGTTAACCGCATCATTTCCCACCATCCTCTCTGAGTTTGGAATGTTTACAGGTTACACACGGTTGAGACGTAAATGTATATAAAATGGCAAGGAAAGTTGTTGATTTCTTCTTGTTGGTGTGAGGAAGAGGTAGTGTTTGAATTGTGTCGTCGAACCAGACGGTGTGAGGAAGAGGTAGACTGCATTCCTGGGTGACTGAACGGAGTGAATGAACGGTGTTAAGAAACGGAGGTATACAGGCACTTGAATTCCTCCCGCAACACCTGAGAGGTGAGGTAGATGGTGACTGCAGGCCAAGAGAATGTTGATTACAAATCTGTGTGGACGTGATGTCTCCTGCTGCACTCTCCCACCTGGGGAATGTGTTACCTAATGGGCCACCAAACTGCCCCAAGACCACATCTCTTATCATAGATATTAGATGACCCAGCTGGAAAAGAAAAGCGCAAAAAAAGAGGAATCCATCATGAGGAATAAGACCTGTGTAGAGAAACAGGATTGAAGCCTTTTTTCTTTTTCTGAGGAAAATAATGGTTGGTAATGTTATCTTGTTCACAGTTACAAGAATTCTGCGCGCCGAGGATATGGGTTTCGAGTTTCTAATATGTATATAAAGTTTCACTGCACAATGGATCTTTTGTGTGGTGCAAACTGAACCCCCGTCCCCCCCGTCCCCCGTCCCCCGTCCTCTTGTAAAATAAATGCATTCATGTGCTTGTGGGGCTGCGAGGACTCAGGTTTCTGCTATCTTTGTGTTCCGTGTCGTCACTCGCCCCCACATCTCACACAGGCAGGCGCTCTGCCAGTGCCGCTTCCAGCCACGGATTAGGGAGAATCCAGGAAACAGTGGGGTCCTGACAAAACGGCAGCATGACAGGTAACCGAAGTTGCACAGGGGAGAGAGGAGGCAGACGATAATTACAGAGCTTTTTGTTTTCTGGGCACTTTTAGCTGGCTACTTAAGTGCCTGATCCCAAATCTGTGCCTTGTAATTACAGTAGTGGGCCCCATTAGGGCAGAGGTCTTGGGGGGGATTATGCTCCTTCTCTTCTTTCCTTTGTGTGTGTCTATATGGGTTTGAGAGAGAGTGTGTAGTGTAGTGTGTGTAGGTGTGTGAATGCAGGCACATTTGTGTCCGTGGTGTCTTTGTGGTGTCTATCTAGCTCGCTGGTCAGGCTCCAAGCTTCAACTCACAGTGATACAGTCTATTCACAGTCTATTCACTTCCTGGTCATGAGGAGGCTGTGTAGCTCTGCTCTGAGCATGTGTGTGTAGTACAGCAGGGAGCCCCTCTCTTCCCCCAGACTGATCCCCCTGTGTCCACACAGACACAGACCCAGCTCACACACTCAGTCTGATACGAGCCACTCTGACTACTGCCACTGTTTCTCTTCCCTTATTCCTTCCTCCTCCTTTCTCTTCCCTTCTCTATCTTCCTTCCCCACCTCTCTCTCCTCCCTCTTTCTTTCTTTCCCTCTCTCTTTCTCCTTCCCCCACTCTCTGCTCTCTCCTCCTCCTCCTCCTCCTCTCCCTCTCCGTGCTGATGTTGGGAGATTTGTGGTGATTATGACAGGGCTGTCACAGTGATGAGCAGGCGGCGTGGCGTGTGTCATGTCGACTTGACGGGCCCTGTTGGTGTCACGTCTGTGGAGACGGGGCGGCGCCCGGGCTGGGCCGGAACAGAGCCACCAGATTAATGGAGGAGCGCCAGCAAGGCCTCTTACGGAGGGATTTGTAGTCAGCCAGAGATCAGGGGGCAAAGCCTGGCATTGTCTTTAGCACATTAAAGGAGCAAGCAGCGGGCCTGAGTAGGCAAACAAACAAGACAGAGGGACTAAACCACTGTGGGTCGGCTGAAAATGACACATCGCTGCCTCCACCCTCTGGGCTCAGGACAGTAACATGGGCTGTCATGCTGTGTGAGATCCATCCCAACCAGCCAACGTGAGATAGATGCTGCCTCTTTAAGCTGCTAGCTTTCTTAATAGATTCTTAAGCACTGGCTTTAGTGCATGTTAAACCAGGATTACCCAATCAATTATGGCCTGTACCAACTAGGATTACTTAAAACACTACATTTTTCTTGTTTAGAGGCTAAAAGCAGGGCAAACTAAGGGAGCGGCGCTGCCGTTGATAAGAAGAGCAGTCTACTAGGGGTCACAGTGACCCCAAACATGGGGTGCCACGAGGCGGGGACAACACTCTAGCGGCATCATGGGTAGTGGACTGTCCAGATGGCTGCACATTGGTCCATCTGAAGATTTGTAGAGCACAAAACTTTAGCATACTTAAGAGCTGGGAAAAGGGAAAATGGGAGAAATGTTTACTTAGAGGACACAAAATGACACACACTTTTGGTTTGACACAGAGGACTCCAGTGACATGGATCCTAGTAGTTGTGGAGAAAGAAGTCAGGTACTTGAAGCATGTTTAAGGTGCTGCCAGGCCATGAGAAGCTGTGTGAATTGTTGGAGTGTTTTGAGTGGGTGTGGAGAGCTGTGGGGGTGAAAGGGAAAAGCAATAAATATACATGGTCATAAGCTCTTCATCCATCTAGTCTTTCACTGAAGAACAGAGTGAGCTGGGCTGGAGCTAACCTTCCTGGAACCTGATATGGGAGGTGTGTGAGTGTATGTGTGTGTATCTTTGTAAGTGTGTGTGTTTGTGCGCGTGCTTGCGTACATGTGTGTATAGCTTCAATCCGGATCCACCCCAGCTCTGAGAATACACACCCGGCCTCTCACTGAACTCTGCTTTTGTTTACATTTTAATCGCAATTAACAGCTGTAGCCTGTTGTACAATGCCTAGCTAGCAAGTATGGACATATACTTGCCAAACCAGATTTCTCTGCTCAAGTGTGTCTGTGTGTTTGTTTGCTCTGTCCAATGTGAACTACCACACACTCTTTACATTCTGCTTGCGCTAACGCACTGAAGCCCTGTGTAGTCCTATAGTCCTAATGTTGGCCGACTAGCTGTCCGTCATGTTAGGTCCTCTGTCTCCCATCACAGAGTGTTAGACCCTGGTCTGCAGTGAAGAGTCCCCTTTAGAGAGGCTGTGCTGGCCCTTAGAAAAGGCTTGGGTGCCATCTTAACCTCTTCAGAGGGATCAGTCCCTTTAAAGAGACAGAGCTCAAGACCATGGAAGAATCCTGCTAGAACTCTCTCACAACTCTACCTCCCCCACATTCCCTCACTCGTTCACCTTTCCCCACGTTGTCAGTCAGTGGCGAGTGACTGGTAACTAACAGGCCTCTCCTGAGAAGTCAGCTGTCTTAGAGGAAATAAAGAGTTGCCCAGCACTCAGTCAGGCCTAATAGGAATGTGTTATTGATGCTGGAGGTGGATGGAGCTGGGGCCCGGGCCAGTGAGTAGGCTGTGTCAGGAGGTGAAAGGGACTGGACCACTCCACACGGTCCACTGTAGAGGGACAAAGGCCAGGCAGACAGGCCAGGTGTCCTGTTACCCTGTTGGGGCTGAGTGAGGCCTGAGGCTGGGCCTGTGTTTATAAAACATTTACACATACACATAAAGCGTATTGTATTATTTCTCTGTGTTCATAATTACTGAGGTTCATTTGATCTGAACGGGAATGGTGTTGAATGGTACTCTAGTTTCCCATACACAGTTGTCAGTTTTTATCAAGTGAAAAGAGAGAGCCAAAAGGAAAGAAAAGATCCCAACATTATCCAAAACTGGTGAGAACAGCAGAAAAACTAAACAAAAAAATGTGACTCTGTTTGTCCCCATTTTTAAATGAATCCTACTTAATTAAGAAGCAATGAGAGGCCACAGATAGCATTCCTTAATTAGCTTAAGCTGGCTGTTGTAACCAGATCCAGTGCATTAATGACAACACAGGCCCTGTGAAAAGCATCATTGTTCTCCAGATAATTGTCCTTTTAGTTAACACGGCCAGGAAAAGGCTGTCCTTGTTAGGGGAGTTGGCTGGGGCTGTGGACAGCCGGAGGGGAGGCAGGGATGGGACTGGGACTGGGACTGGAACTGGCCCTGTGCCCGTCGTGACAAGCCCACTTGTGCCCTCTGCTGAAATCCCCTTGGCATGC
This sequence comes from Oncorhynchus mykiss, assembly GCF_013265735.2. Classification (NCBI taxonomy): domain Eukaryota; kingdom Metazoa; phylum Chordata; class Actinopteri; order Salmoniformes; family Salmonidae; genus Oncorhynchus; species Oncorhynchus mykiss. The sequence goes on along the minus strand of NC_048570.1, from coordinate 67,135,413 downwards.
AGGGGAATTAGCCTTCCCTGGGGTGAGGCAGGGGGGCCTTAATTATATACCCTGCATCTTAATGAATGAAGAGGGATCAATAAAATAAGGCAGATGTATGCAAACAGCATGCTGATTATGCTGCCTAATGACGCCTCGTGTTGCTGGCAGAAGAGACCTGGGAGGAGAGGGGGGAAGGAGAAGGGGGGAAGTCAAGGTGCCAAAACCAGAGATGCGAATGAGTATGTAAAGAAATCTATTTGAACAATGTCAATATTCTAGTCTAAATGTTTATCTACCTAGAAACAATGGATGTGAGAGGTGTTTGGCCTCTGAACCTACAGTGTTTCATTAGCTAGTTAGTTCCTGGATCAGATCTTATCTGGCTGGTTTTATATTTCTCTGGCAGACAGGGGAGAAGCACAGTGAATGTCAGGACAGAGAGACAGAGAGACAGAGATAGATGGGGGTTGTAAGGGACAGAAGGGTTGGGGAGGCTGGTTGGTTTGGTTCACCTGTTTGGAGCTCGGCCTGCACCTCTGAGGTCTCCATTGTATCAAGCCAGCCAGAGCTGTTAGAAACTCTATACCTGCCTTTACGAAGAGAGGGAGGACAGCCAAGAATGAACTGCTGCTTCAGCCTGGCAGGCAACGACCATGCTGTCTGCCTCCATTCATGGTGAACATGGGAGGGAGGGAGGGAGGGAGAGAGGGAGGGGGAGAAAAAGTGAAACAGTGCTGCTGATGAGTCCCTCCAAACCTCGAAAGGAGGGGAAAGGTGGATTAGTTGAGGGAGGAATTATGTATCTTTGTCTGGGGGCTCGGTGTATCTGGTCAGGTTCTGCCAGGAAGAAAGACAGTGTTCTGAAGTAAAATAGATAAAACACGTCTGCACTTCCTCATCGAGAGAGGGGGTGGCTGGGCTGGCGTTGGGGAGCGGTGTCCGATTACACAACGTTTCACATTTTAGCACCACTCTCTCTTTTTGCTTTGTCTATGTAAAACTCTTTGTTACAAAACGACATTTAAAGGTGTTTTGTCCTCTTGTCTTTGAAGATGTCTGGAAAGAGCACCACTGGATCATGGCCCGACGCCAGCAGCCGTCTGCTATAGCTACAGAGACTAGCTATATCATCAGATGTTTGTCAGTGGGAGTGGAGAAAATCCCACAGTTGACTGTGTCAGGCCGCATTACAGTAATGAAACAGAAACTGGCTCCAATGACAGCCTCCCTCTACGTAATGCATCAGATGCTTTATAACACCTGTGTCCGAGCAGGCTGGGGGTTTGATTACGCACCCCTACAGTCTCCCCCTCACAGTGAAACCCTAGCACACCTCCAGAGGCCAGGACAGTCCAAGGAGAGAACAGAGAACAGGTGGTGACCCCGCGCGGCCCAGGAGTATATTATTGACCAGGGTCCAGTGGCAGGATTGATTGCTTTATTGTATTGCCATGAACCTCAGTGGCCGGAGACCTCTGGTTAACCCTGGCCTGGTCGCAGCGCCACAGTGACCCTCACCTTAGCTAAAGAGTTATGTGGCTTTGACCTGATCCCTGATTGGGAAGGGGTTGACCTGCCCAGCCAGACGCTGGCCTGAGTGGACAGCTAATGTTGCGTACTCCTCATCTCTTCTCCCTGTGTCAGGCCAGCCTGCTGGGTAATTTAGAGGCTGGGGGTTGGCCGGAGCCGCCCTGCCACAGGACTGACCATGTGCCCTGAATCCAGACCCTCCAGACCCCAGAGATGACCTGGCGCTGTTCATCATGTCAGCAGAATGGGAGAGGGATCGAGACCAGGGACAAAATGCTCATTCATCTCCACCAAATTACACCAAAAATGCTGCATAATCAATACATCTTCATCACCCGTCCTCACCTCAGCCCTAATGGTCAAGCAGACGGCCGGGGCTCTCTCTTAGTGAAGGGGATTTATTATCCTTACACCAAGCCATGGTGCTAAAAAGCCCATTTATCATGAAATATGGACGAGATGGGGTATGGAGACTCAGCTTCACTGTGGCTTCACTAAACCCAGTAGAACTGAACCCCATGCCCTCTCTGTTGCATTCAACCACAGGCAAATGAGCTGCAGGCCTTGTTTTACGGGGGTAGAGGCCATAGTGGCTAACCTCTCACCCCACATACAAGGAAAGATGGGAGGCTGCACAGGGGGTGCTCCTCTTGCTTAAATACAGCCCCCCTCCTTTCCCCCTTCCCTGTCTCACCCCTTATCTGACAGACAGACAGGTTCTCCTGCTATAACTCCATACTTTTAGCTGTCAGTCCCTGCTCCTCATCAAGGGGCTCCAGACAAGCACAGCAGAAGGTTAAAACATGCACTAAACAAGCTTGGTAAACAGTTGTTTCTGCTACATGTCTCCCCCCTCTCTCTCTCTCTACCTTTATTCTCTATCTTTGTTGTATTTGTTAGTTTCTTCAGTGGCAGCTTCCCAAGATTTCCATCAAAGGGACGTCGAGAGAGAGAGAAGGATGAAGGCTTAAATGTTTGACTTACGGAGTCTTATTTTAACGATCTGAGAGACATCCGATCCCAGCTCCTCTACTGTACCTGCAAACAGCAACATAGCTCTTTCTCTCTCCCCTGTTTACAATGCAGATGTTTAGCTGTTTTATTCTCCCTGATAAACGGGAGGCAGGGATGGCGAGCGGAGTAGGGGGCTGTTTGAAGTGGATCCTCTAGTCCTCTTCAAAGACAGATTTGAAGGCCACATCTCCTCTGTAGAGGGGGGATCTCCTCAGAACTGGGCCCGATTCTGGATTGGCTCTGCTTGTTGATGCTCTTTATCCAGCTTTGCTGCTTTACCAAAGGGGAACGTCCAGAGGGCCTCAGAGGGTTGAACAATCACCTCTGTCCATAATCAGCCTTCATCAATCCCACTTCAGGCTATATATAGACCAGGCCTATTTACTGACCGCTATATTTGGATCATTAAGGAGATTTCTCTGTCATCGTGTTGGAGCACGTTGTTGTCTTCTATTGTTTTCATCAGTTTCCAGATGATGGTACAGAAGTTACATGATGGCAGAGCCTCCGAATGAAAGTGGGTGATGGAGGCCCAGCTCCCTGTAATGTAATGGCTGTGCCTAGGAAGTGTGAGTGGTGTGTCTGTGTGGAGGCCAGCCTGGATCCTGAGACAGCAGGCAGGAGGAAGGAGTCAGGAGGTAGGGTAGGGTGTTTTGTTTTTACAGGCGCTCCCCACATACCTGCCCATGGAGGGGAATGCACCGCTGCCACGCCCACGCAACACAACTGCAGGCGCTATCTACTGCTAATTACCAATAATCATATAGTGGTGGCAGGATAAACAGGTGTAACCTATGTGCTCTGAGTGTCAAAACACTGTCCAACTCCCCACCACATCTTTCTCTCAAAGTACAAGAACAGAACTCCAGAGCATAACGTATTAAAGAAGCACGCAATAGGCATTAAGGTGCTCTCTGTAAGAGCCTATCGTTTTTGATGTCTCTGCAGAAAGCACCTCTCTCCCTCCCTCACTCCCTCTGTCCCAATTAACACTCAGCCCCCATTACATTGATTGGGAGGGGTGTAGTATTGGATAGGTGAGCCATGAACACATTGATCACATTGACCGGACGTGTGAACCATGAGAAATGGAAAATGTTGAGCTGGAGCTTTCTTTCCTAGCAGTAGAGTGTCGAGAAAGTGCAAGCGGAGCGAATGCTGCTGCTGGTAGCCGTTGAGTGTGTGTGTGTGTAGGTGGTAGACTGGGCGTGGGTGGGTGTGTGTGTCGTTGTGACAGGGCTCAGTACGGGGGCTTTCATGTGGTTTCAGGGGTCTAATAGCATGAGGCACACGCCACTCCTTAGCTCTTTTCTACTGGGGCCTTGAGTGTGGCGGTACTCTTTGTCCCCCCACGTGCAGACCCCACCCCTACTCAACCCTCCACCTCTCTATAACCAGTCAAAGGGCAAACTGCCCCCCCCCCCCCCCCCCCCCCCCCCCTAAAGGTGCACCTGGCATTATAGAGTCCAGTCCAATTAGGACTCCCCAATTACAGGTCCTGGGCCAATTAGTCACCCTCTCATCTTACACTGCCCCCCTCCCCCTTGCCCTCCCCCTCACAGCTCTAATATTAGGGCATCTGTCAGGGATGGAGATGAACGCCCTACTAGAGAGCGGGGGTGGGGGTGATGTTCTTAACTGCACGGCAGGAGAAAGAATGTTCTCTGTTCCTGTGTATATTGTGTAGAGATAATGGTGGAGATGTAAATACTGGTAACAGAACATGAAACACGCTGCAGGTCCCATCGACAAACCCCAACACGCACATACATTGGAAGAAAAAATGTACTCTGGGTAATTTAAGCTGTCAAGTTGTAATTTGTTGTGAGACTTAACTTGAACTTCTAGGGCAAGACAGTTGGCCTTGCAGTACTATTCACCTCTGTCACTATGTACACCGAGTGTACAAAATATTAGGAACATCTGCTCTTTCCATGACATAGACTGACCAGGTGAATCCAGGTGAAAGCTATAATCCCTTATTGATGTCACCTGTTAAATCCACTTCCGTCAGTGTAGATGAAGGAGAGGAGACAGGTTAAAGAAGGATTTTTAAGCCTTAAGACATGGATTGTGTCTGTGTACCTTTCAGAGGGTGAATGGGCAAGACAAAATATTTAAGTGCCTTTGAACAGGGTATGATAGTAGGATCCAGGCGCATCGGATCGTGTCAAGAACTACAACGCAGCTAGGTTTTTAATGCTCAACAGTTTCCTGTGTGTATCAAGAATGGTCCACACCCAAAGGACAACCAGCCAACTTGACAACTGTGCAGAGCATTCGAGTCAACATGGACCAGCATCCCTGTAGAATGCTTTCGACACCTTGTAGAGTTCATGCCCCCATGAATTGAGGCGGTTATGAGGGCAAAAGGGGGTTCAACTCAATATTAGGAAGGTGTTCCTAATGTTTTATACACTCTGTGCATGTATGTGTATATTTGTCACTGTGTGTGTGTGTGTGTGTGTGTGTGTGTGTGTGTGTGTGTGTGTGTGGTAGCACTGTATTGTATGTTCGTACTCGTGGCCCCTTGCCAGTTTCTTGCTGGCAGTTGTAGTGTCTCCTGCCTATGCCCAGTACACTGGCACTCCTGCCTGAGTGGAAACTCACAGCTCCAGAGAGGGATTTCATTCACAATATGGCACTATATCTGGCTGCTCTCCCTGACCACACACACACACACACACACACACACACACACACACACACACACACACACACACACACACACACACACACAGAGTGTGAGTAGTGGAGACCTGGCAGCTGTGCTGTCCTCTGCTCTATGTGTGACATATTATCTCATCGTATGGGGGATTGAGTAGAGCAGTCCAAAGGCCCGGGGTTAAGATTCAGAGTGCTTTGGTTGTGATCTCTCAGCCTGGTGTTTCCTTTAGTATTCAGATAGCACTCTCCCCAGAGCTAGAGCTTGTTTATCTTGTTAGCCGGCATACTCTTTCAATGTCAAAACAATGACATCATTAATTAAACGTGTATTAAATGTGCCGTTTTCAAGGTCCACTAGGCAGTGCTGATTCTACTGCTTCTGATCCACGCACATTCCCCCAGTTTCTGCCCTGCATTTCTTACATGAGGAGTTATGTGAGTAAATGTAGTCAGTACTCTTGTGATATTTTTGTTTAGTTTAGTTTAGTTTTTAGCCGTACTCCCTCTGTGCTGCTCGTAAGTGAGCATGGGTTATCTCTGCTGTGTGGCGTCTCTGGTCACTGATCTGATGCCCATCTTCTTCTGTCGTAATAGTGTGTGTGCGTGCGTGCGTGCGCGCGTGCGTGTGTGTGTGTGTGTGTGCGCGCGCGTGCGTGCGTGCGTGTGTGTGTGTGTGCGCGTGCGTGCGTGCGTGCATGTACCCATATGTACATATGAGATATGTCAACATTGCAAATACTTTAGTTTGCTCACTCTGGCCGCACAATAAAGAAGAACTTCAGCCAAACTGCCTGCATGTACACAGAACAGCCACCCTCACCTGGAGTGAGTGAGTGAGTGAGTGAGTGAGTGAGTGAGTGAGAAAGCGAGCGAGCAGGCCTGTTTGGTAACAGAACCAACGGTCACCAACCCCCACAGATAGAGTTAGCCTAGCTAGAGCAGCACTACAGTTATCCTAGCTATGGCTTACTCCAACCTGATCCTGTTTCCCTGGGGGCTGTTCCATCAGCTGGTTTTGGGTTGATGGACAGCTGTTTATCTGAGCTTGGTGAATGGGGCCAGTTTGTCTCTCTCTCCCTCTGACTTTACTTGGTGTACCTCTGCCAACGATAACTGTGAGGGCGTGGTCTGATTTGTCTGTTGGCTCTAAACATGTTCGTTGTTGGCATGTTTCCTTTAATGTAGGTGTGTTAGTGTTACTCCATTCCCTCCTTGGCCTGTGAGCAAGACCCTGGGAGACCCTGGGTAATGAAGGAGACCCTGGGTAATGAAGGAGACCCTGGGAGACCCTGGGTAATGAAGGAGACCCTGGGAGACCCTGGGTGATGAGGGAGACTCTGTGAGACCCTGGGAGACCCTGGGTAATGAAGGAGACCCTGGGAGACCCTGGGTGATGAGGGAGACTCTGTGAGACCCTGGGTAATGAAGGCGACCCTGGGAGACCCTGGGTAATGAAGGAGACCCTGGGAGACCCTGGGTAATGAAGGAGACCCTGGGAGACCCTGGGTAATGAAGGAGACCCTGGGAGACCCTGGGTGATGAGGAAGACTCTGGGAGACCCTGGGTAATGAAGGCGACCCTGGGAGACCCTGGGTGATGAGGGAGACCCTGGGAGACCCTGGGTGATGAGGGAGACCCTGGGAGACCCTGGGTGATGAGGGAGACCCTGGGTGATGAAGGTGTGTGTGTGTGTGTGTGTGTGTGTGTGTGTGTGTGTGTGTGTGTGTGTGAGAGAGAAAGAAAGCGAGAAGCACAGTAAGCCTTCAGGCCTTTCCCCACGTCTCCCTCTCCCTGAGAGATGCATCTTTCATTGGTTTGTAGCCCCTGATCCTGCAGCTAATTACTCAGCAATGTAAATTACAGTAGGGCTGAGCTGAGCCCTGGCCCCTACTGGCCCTGTCCATCAGCTCCCTCTCTCCTCTCTTTTCCCCTCCCAGCTCTCCTCTCCTCCCATCCCTCCACCCTCCCCTGTAGCTCCCAGCTAAACAGAACAAGCCACATCTTAGTATACACCCCTCTCTGAGGGAACCCGGGAATAAATCCCTAGCAGATGATATTTTCTTTACTCTCTCTCTCTCCTTCTCTTTCTCACTCTCTCTCTCTCCATCTGAACTGCTTACTCCCTGCACCGCATGTGAAGTTCAGAGTGAAAACATCTTTGGTTAATATTTAACTGCTAGGTCCTGGGGTAGATGGGTGGAGAGCGGAGAACTAGGCTAGTTGGACACACACACACACACACACAAACGCACCCACAGCGGCTCAGTGAAAATGTGTGTCTGTTCTCTGAGGAATGTGTGGGTTCTCTTCCAGCCTTTGACCTTCAGACCCCAGCCTGACACGTGACTGAGATTCTTCAGCTCTGTAGAGGGCTGCAGGACACACACACAGACACAACACACACGCACTTTTATCTAGCCTGTCTGAAATAGAAGACAGTCACTCGGGAGCAGTAGTAATACCCTGCACTGTTCCCACAGCCCTCCCCAATGAGATAAGACTCAAACCACAAACAAATAAAGAGCATTGAATTGGCTATAGGTGGACGACCAGTGACTGTTCTAAGATGGTGCTGGGGCTGTAGTTCTCCCTGTGGAGCGTGGGGGCTGTAGTGTTTCTCTCCTCGGCTCGGCTAGCTGCGCTCGGCGGGCCGCCCAGCTGGGAGCCAGATGTGGCAGGCATGTCATGTGGTGCTGGAAGGCAGGAGATAAGAGAGGCAGGGCCCGGTCTCTGGTTCGGGTCTGCTCCGCAGCGGTTCAACTAGATGTTGCGGTCGGTACGATCTGAACTTTGACAGGTTGTGTCATGCTTAATGCCTCACTTCCCAAACACAGCTCAGTAGGGCTGATTTATATCTAACAGGTGCTGCAGTGGGCAGGCAGTGCAGGGAGCGGGATGAGAAGAGTGGTGGAGAGCGAGAGGAGAGGACGGCATGTGGCCATTTCATTAAGGCGATAGAGCCAAGGGGAACAAGGGCTACAGTGTGTGTATGGAGACGAGGGGCAGGACTCTGCTCTTTCTTAAACACAGCCACAGTCCACGGCCCCTCAGCTTGGCCTGCCTGGCTGGTTGTCACTCCACCCGCTGCCTAGATCAAGTTTGACGAAGAGAGGGTGAGGAAGAAGAGGGGTCTCAAAAACACTTGTCATGCTTCTCACAATATCAGACTGTTTTTCTTCCTGTCTCTCTGTTTCCTCTCTCTATCTCTGTTACCCCCCCCCTCTCTCTCTCTCTCTCTCTCTCTCTCTCTCTCTCTCTCTCTCTCTCTCTCTCTCTCTCGCTCTCCATTTCCTCCCTCTCCCTCTCTGTCCCCCCTCTCTCTCTGTTTCCACCCTCTCTCTGTACCCTCCCCTCCCTCCCTCCCTCCCTCCCTCTCCCTCTCTCTCTCTCTCTCTCTCTCTCGCTCTCCATTTCCTCCCTCTCTTTCTCTGTCCCCCCTCTCTCTCTGTTTCCCCCCTCTCTCTGTACCCTCCCTCCCTCCCTCTCTATCTGTTTCCCCCCTCTCTCTGTACCCTCCCTCCCTCTCTCTCTCTGTCCCCCCCTCTCTTTCTCTGTACCCCCCCCCCCCCCTCTCTCTCTGCCCCTCCCTCCCTCTCTCTGTACCCACCCAGAAAGGCTGAGGGACTGTGAGTGCATTTCCAGCCCAGGCATCAATCTCTGAGCCCTGGCAGCCATCACAATGCCCAGCTTGTCTGTGAGAGTTGACGTGCCAACAACTTTGATCGTCTTATGTTTTGCAGTGCGGTGTCGGATTTCCCCCCAGCCTCCTATCAGAGCCCTGTGGTGTCCTCCTCACCCCTTCTCACCCCCCACTGTCTCCCTGCTAGAGGGATCACTACTGAGAGACGCCCTCACTCTCTCCCTCTCTTCCTCCCTCCCAGCTCCAGTAGCAGTCCCAGGGGTCCGTTCTCCACCGGTCCTGATACATAGATGGATATTACCCCAGGACCAGACCAGAGCAGAGCAGGCATCCCAGGCCGTTAGGACATTAGCCAGATGAGACTGGTCCATTGTTTAGTGTTTTGTTTTATGAGCGGGTCATTCTGTCTCTGCTGTTGGCAGTCAGTTGTTCCCACCCTGGGTATTGTGAGTCAGGTCCCTCAGGAGGTCTGGGGCTCAGCTCTGGCCTGTTCTGGACTGCAGTGGGCTGCTGGGCCTGTCTGTCTGGGAATCCCACAGCTCCTCAGCCATCTTGAACACAACCCAGCTACATGGTTTGGTATGGTTACATTAGGAACGCTTGTGAATGAGTTCAGTTCTGCTTTACTCCTTGAATTGTCTTCGCATAGCTGCAGTTTTCTGCGGAGACGGAAATGTAGTTTGATGTTCTAACACTCCTGAACGCAGAGCGGCGAGGCTTCTTTCAGCACCGCCCTGCAGGCCACCTTGTTACACACTTAACAACTTGTTTTCTCTTTGTGTTTTTCTTCCCTCTTCCTATGTTGAGAGTTCCTAATCGCTGCTCTGCTCTGAAGGAATGCGCGTCACCTCTCAAAGTTTAACTTGGCTTCTGTCCTTGTAGACCATGAGGCAGGTTCTGAACCTTTTCTAACACGGTGATTGCATAAAGATATGATTTATGAGTGTTCTGTGTATAAACCGCCACTGTTAACGATGACGTGTACCATCTGTAGGTAGACAGGTGCTGAATGGCCTTCACTCCAGAGACATATAGTCCCAATGCACCTTCTCATAGTTCCAACCGCAGTATCCTCCCTCCCCTGACTTTCATCATTTAAATGAAACTAGACAAGAAAATGGCAGATGAAAATGAAAGGGATCCGGATATGACGACTGTAAATTCAGCTGTCATCTCCTCTTTATTTATGTCTCCAGTGAGAATGAGCCTGGGTAGCCTCACTAGTCTGGGAAGCTGCATAGCTCCTTGTAAAAATAGCCTGTCACTAAGTGTGAGCACGGGTACCTAATTGGAGCTGTAGTCCCGTGTTGAATGAGAATAGCCAGGCATTACGCGCCAGTGGGATCACTAGTGCATCTCTTTAATTTTCCCTGGCAGTCCTAACTCCCACTCCTGAGTTTTTCTTTCAAAACGGAGCGGCCTTCACATTTCTGGCTAACTCTAGGTCTGTTCTCTCGTCTTTGTTTTCTCCAAATGCCCGGACGTTGAGTGTCCCAACACTCCTCCTTCGCTTCCTTCTATTTAAGCACAGGACACATTATTCCTTTAACTTTATTAACGCTCCATAATTCTTTAAAGGAGGGGAAAGCTGCAGAAATTAGTTCTCCCTCGAGGTTTATTGTTTAAAACAAGCACAGCTCTTTCCCAGCATAAGAGCTTCAACTAAGCAGTAAGGAATTCAGGCCTGGCCTCATAAAATAAGTATTTGTGTACCGGAAAGTTTTTCGTTTTTTCTTTCCAAATCTTTGTCATTAATGACTTTAGCAAATGTGTAGTGCAGAGTGAATGGAGAGGCTGTGCAGGGTCTTCAAAGGAACCCTCTAATTATTTATCCAGGATATCCCGCTCTAGAATTAGAGGCTGGGTCACCATTGGCTTTCATGCCATTTTTCTGCAAAGAAATAATTTCCACAGAATGCTTTCACTGGGACACCCTCTAATCCCTACTCTGCTATCTCTCTCTCTCTCTCTCTCTCTCTCTCTCTCTCTCTCTCTCTCTCTCTCTCTGTGTGTGTGTGTGTCAGTGCTAGTCTGCATGACTATGTGTCTTTCATTCTGATGTGTGGAAAGAGATCGTAGTTTAAGTGTCCATTCCTTAGACATCATTCTCCACACATTAGGTCCAGGTCTCAGCTCTCACCCCCAGACAGCTGTCACCTACTCAGGTTTCTTGGTCATTTTGCCTTCGCATACCATCTAAAGGGTTATCTTATCACCCTCCTCAGGTTTAAACTCTTAACAAAACACTGGGCCTAACCCGAACCCCCAGTCTGTCTGGTGGCACTGCTTCAGCCATTGTCTGCTAGGCCTGGAAGCTCTATGTAACCATCCAGCTCCCCCTTCATTGTCCCCTTGATATCCTTAAATACCCCTGTGGGTGGACCATATCTGGGCTTCCCTGGCCTTCATATAGCTGGCTTATTGTCACAGCTTAACCACTTGTGTCTATGTAATATACTAAAAGGTATGAGGCCTTCCCTACTAGTTTTGCTCAAAGCCCCTCAACAGTCCATAGCTGTGTTTGTGTGTGTGTGTGTGTGTGTGTGTGTGTGTGTGTGTGTGTGTGTGTGTGTGTGTGTGTGTGTGTGTGTGTGTGTGTGTGTGTGTGTGTGTGTGTGTGTGCATGGATGTGTTGGCGTGTGTTCCGTGCCCCTTCAGGGTGTTCCAGAAAGAGAGTGTGTCCCTTTAAGAATGCTCTTCTGAGAATATTTGTCTAATTCCAGGTGCCAGCGATCCCTGTGTTTTACCAGGTGCAGGCCTGGATCATTACTAAGGTATTTGTTTTCCAGATTACATGGAGCGGCCCAGGATTAGAGGCGCGTTATCCCTGTCCCCCTCTGTCTGTCAGGCCCTGATCCCCAGTGTGGGGCCTGGCTGCCTGTGTCCTGCCTCAGTCACACTGGAGGCTAGGCTAGGCTACACCTGGTTCCTGGTGCTGTTAGGGATCTGTCACGCCACAGCCCAGAATAACCGACCTTCCAGCCTGGGCCACTGTTGGCTGTAAGGGTGGTGGAGGAGGAAGGACAGGAGCTGTCCCTGTCAACAGAGGCTGGGTATGCTGATCAGACTTTCACCCAGCCGTCCTTAATGGGACGAGAGGTAGTGTGGTAAGGACTTTTCCTTGTCTGCCCCTATCCCCTCAATCCCTGGGGTTTAGGATGGGCCGGACAGGTAGAGGGGGGTAAGGGCCTGGGGGGTAGCGGGGGTCAAGAAGTCCAGTCCCAGTCTCCAGTAGCTGGACAGCTGAATTCCTCTCCAAAACGTTTGCATAGTGCCTTTGCGATTATGATAATAAACAGTTTTATCATCGGCCTCCCAATCAATAATGCGGCTTCTTAAGGTTTAATATTTCAATGGTATTGATTATCTTAACAACCATGTTTGTGGTCGGCTTGCCTTAACTGCAGGCCTGCAGGACAAATTTGAGTGTGTGTGTATATGTGGGGGGGGGGGGGGGGGGGGGGGGCTACAACAAAATGTGATCTAGTTGATCAGCAGTTGTACTGCAGCTTTTCCTATTACTGTTTAGCATGTAAAGACACCCTCAGATCAGCGCCTCATCTCTAAGAACAACTATGTGGGATCCTATCCTCTCTCATTCCATTCAGCCCTGCTCTATACATGGCTGCCTATCGTTTGCAAGCATCTAAGCGCCCATAACATTAAAACAGTCCTGCGCTTCTCGCGGTCAGTCCTCTTTCCCCCCTTTCCACCCTCATCCTGTTGCAACCAAATTAAATGGACTGAGTGAAAACAGAGAAGTTGATGGCTCCAAAAGCCCTGTAGTTAGCACATTTAACTTCCATCCTCTCTGGAGAGAAGGCCTGCTTCCCTCATATATAAACAGGGGGAGATTTTATAATTAGTGGAAATGAATAGGCCTTGGGCCTGGCAGACTTTCAGACCTTGGGCCTGATCAGGAACATCTCCCCCTTTCCCCTCTCACCTTTGTTTGGAATGGTGAGTGTTGAGTGGAGGAAGCTTGGACTAGAGAATTGTCTTATCTCTCTCGTTCTCTCTCTCTGGGAGTCTCTTCTAAGCTGATCTTCCCAAGAATGGGTAGTCATGATGTTGTCTGATTGATTAGTGCCAGACTAACCTTTCCACTGGGCTCTGGAATGCCCCCTGTGTCCCCGTGCATTCCCCCTAACCTCAATGAGAAAATCGTCACAGCATGCTATGGAATAGGAGCACTTTTTATACAAGACCATCACTAATCAGTCAACTTAGCCTGCTTGTCTGTCTGTCTGAACTGGGGTAGAGAGGGTGGACATGTAATTAACTGATCAGCCTGGTGTTTGTGAGCCTCTGGTAGCAGGTAAAGGAGGGCCTACACACACACACACCTTGGATCACTGCTATTCTAACTTCCGCGACGCATATAAGGCCCTGCCCCGCCCTCCTTTCGGAAAAGCTGACCACGACTCCATTTTGTTGATCCCTGCCTACAGACAGAAACTAAAACAAGAAGCTCCCGCGCTGAGGTCTGTTCAACGCTGGTCCGACCAATCTGATTCCATACTCCAAGACTGCTTCCATCACGTGGACTGGGATACGTTTTGTATTGCGTCAGACAACAACATTGACGAATACGCTGATTCGGTGAGCGAGTTCATTAGAACGTGCGTTGAAGATGTCGTTCCCATAGCAACGATTAAAACATTCCCAAACCAGAAACCGTGGATTGATGGCAGCATTCGCGTGAAACTGAAAGCCCGAACCACTGCTTTTAATCAGGGCAAGGTGACCGGAAACATGACCGAATACAAACAGTGTAACTATTCCCTCCGCAAGGCAATCAAACAAGCTAAGCGTCAGTATAGAGACAAAGTAGAATATCAATTCAACGGCTCAGACACAAGAGGTATGTGGCAGGGTCTACAGTCAATCACGTCAGTCTACAGTCAACCGACGTGAGGAAAACATTTAAACGTGTCAACCCTCGCAAGGCTGCAGGCCCAGACGGCATCCCCAGCCTCGCCCTCAGAGCATGCGCAGACCAGCTGGCTGGTGTGTTTACGGACATATTCAATCAATCCCTATCCCAGTCTGTTGTTCCCACATGCTTCAAGAGGGCCACCATTGTTCCTGTTCCCAAGAAAGCTAAGGTAACTGAGCTAAACGACTACCGCCCCGTAGCACTCACTTCCGTCATCATGAAGTGCTTTGAGAGACTAGTCAGGACCATATCACCTCCACCCTACCTGATACCCTAGACCCACTCCAATTTGCTTACCGCCCAAATACCGCCCATCCACAGACGATGCAATCTCAACCACACTGCACACTGCCCTAACCCATCTGGACAAGAGGAATACCAATGTGAGAATGCTGTTCATCGACTACAGCTCGGCATTTAACACCATAGTGCCCTCCAAGTTCGTCATCAAGTTCGAGACCCTGGGTCTTGACCCCGCCCTGTGCAACTGGGTACTGGACTTCCTGACGGGCCGCCCCCAGGTGGTGAGGGTAGGCAACAACATCTCCACCACGCTGATCCTCAACACTGGGGCCCCACAAGGGTGCGTTCTGAGCCCTCTCCTTTACTCCCTGTTCACCCACGACTGCGTGGCCACGCACGCCTCCAACTCAATCATCAAGTTTGAGGACGACACAACAGTGGTAGGCTTGATTACCAACAACGACGAGACGGCCTACAGGGAGGAGGTGAGGGCCCTCGGAGTGTGGTGTCAGGAAAATAACCTCACGCTCAACGTCAACAAAACTAGGGAGATGATTGTGGACTTCAGGAAACAGCAGAGGGAACACCCCCCTATCCACATTGATGGAACAGTAGTGGAGAGGGTAGTAAGTTTTAAGTTCCTCGGCATACACATCACAGACAAACTGAATTGGTCCACCCACACAGACAGCATCGTGAAGAAGGCGTAGCAGCGCCTCTTCAACCTCAGGAGGCTGAAGAAATTCGGCTTGTCACCAAAAGCACTCACAAACTTCTACAGATGCACAATCGAGAGCATCCTGTTGGGCTGTATCACCGCCTGGTATGGCAACTGCTCCGCCCACAACCGTAAGGCTCTCCAGAGGGTAGTGAAGTCTGCACAACGCATCACCGGGGGCAAACTACCTGCCCTCCAGGACACCTACACCATCCGATGTCACAGGAAGGCCATAAAGATCATCAAGGACAACAACCACCCGAGCCACTGCCTGTTCACCCCGCTATCATCCAGAAGGCGAGGTCAGTACAGGTGCATCAAAGCTGGGACCGAGAGACTGAAAAACAGCTTCTATCTCAAGGCCATCAGACTGTTAAACAGCCACCACTAACATTGAGTGGCTGCTGCCAACACACTGACTCAACTCCAGCCACTTTAATAATGGGAATTGATGGGAAATGATGTAAAATATATCACTAGCCACTTTAAACAATGCTACCTAATATAATGTTTACATACCCTACATTATTCATCTCATATGTATATACTGTACTCTATATCATCTACTGAATCTTTATATAATACATGTATCACTAGCCACTTTAACTATGCCACTTTGTTTACATACTCATCTCATATGTATATACTGCACTCAATACCATCTACTGTATCTTGCCTATGCCGCTCTGTACCATCACTCATTCATATATCTTTATGTACATATTCTTTATCCCCTTACACTTGTGTCTATAAGGTAGTAGTTTTGGAATTGTTAGCTAGATTACTTGTTGGTTATTACTGCATTGTCGGAACTAGAAGCACAAGCATTTCGCTACACTCGCATTAACATCTGCTAACCATGTGTATGTGACAAATACAATTTGGTTTGATTTGATTTGACAAACACACACACACACACACACACACACACACACACACACACACACACACACACACACACACACACACACACACACACATGCTCCTGCTAACTCAGGACCCCCCTGCTGTGTTGTGGCGCATGCTGTGCCTGCTCTGTGCACCAGGTTGCCTGGGGGCGAACGTAGGTTTTTGCGGTGTGAGCATGATTGCCCATCTCTGATTATACATCAATACCTTTATCCCAGAGATAATTTATGCATTTACTGAACACAAAGCTTTATCTAAACGAACCACTGGGGACAGCGCATGGAAATAACACAGCGCCGACTTCCACTATGGTTTGTTAAAAAGAAAGATAGCTCGCGGCTGCAGTAACGAGAAGTTGTTTTTGTAGTTATTAAAACAGTGTCTTCTCTGTTTCATTTTCTACCTGACACTTTGCAGAAACTCGCATGCTACACCGGAATCTGGAGTCCAAGGTCACAGATCAGTTAAAAATGACTGTGATTGCGTACAATGTTAAAACAGAAGAGTGGCTTTTGTGCAAACGGATCGCTTAACAAAAACAACACAGTGAGGAAAACCAATGTCTAACAGTATGCATTTTTAATCTAAATGTATTCAGTCTGCTCCCCCTCTCCCTCTCTGTGGTGTGAGTGAGATGATGTGAGGTTTCTCTCATTTGTACTCCCAGTCTGCCACAGCTCAACGGCCCCCCCATGCTGCCTGCTAATTGGCGGGAGACTGGGAGCTTCCTGCTGTGTGTTCGCTGCTTCCTTTCGCTTTGCCACCCCACCAGTTCTTTCTCCACAACTGAGTAATTAACCCACAGCTAATGAACTACTTCTAATTACACACCACTGTTTCCATCGCACCCTCCAAAAGTGAGGAGACACTCTGCCGCCACGTTCCAATCCCTTCTGGAAGGCTTTGAACCTACCTGGTCTCTGATTGCCACTTTGTTCAGACTGTCAGGAGCTACATCACAGCCCTGTCACTTTGTTCAGACTGTCAGGAGCTACATCACAGCCCTGTCACTTTGTTCAGACTGTCAGGAGCTACATCACAGCCCTGTCACTTTGTTCAGACTGTCAGGAGCTATATCACAGCCCTGTCACTTTGTTCAGACTGTCAGGAGCTACATCACAGCCCTGTCACTTTGTTCAGACTGTCAGGAGCTACATCACAGCCCTGTCACTTTGTTCAGACTGTCAGGAGCTATATCACAGCCCTGCCACTTTGTTCAGACTGTCAGGAGCTACATCACAGCCCTGCCACTTTGTTCAGACTGTCAGGAGCTATATCACAGCCCTGTCACTGTTCAGACTGTCAGGAGCTACATCACAGCCCTGTCACTTTGTTCAGACTGTCAGGAGCTACATCACAGCCTTGTCACTTTGTTCAGACTGTCAGGAGCTATATCACAGCCCTGTCACTTTGTTCAGACTGTCAGGAGCTACATCACAGCCCTGTCACTTTGTTCAGACTGTCAGGAGCTACATCACAGCCCTGTCACTTTGTTCAGACTGTCAGGAGCTATATCACAGCCCTGTCACTTTGTTCAGACTGTCAAGAGCTACATCACAGCCCTGTCACTTTGTTCAGACTGTCAGGAGCTACATCACAGCCCTGTCACTTTGTTCAGACTGTCAGGAGCTACATCACAGCCCTGTCACTTTGTTCAGACTGTCAGGAGCTACATCACAGCCCTGTCACTTTGTTCAGACTGTCAGGAGCTACATCACAGCCCTGTCACTTTGTTCAGACTGTCAGGAGCTACATCACAGCCCTGTCACTTTGTTCAGACTGTCAGGAGCTACATCACAGCCCTGTCACTTTGTTCAGACTGTCAGGAGCTACATCACAGCCCTGTCACTTTGTTCAGACTGTCAGGAGCTATATCACAGCCCTGTCACTTTGTTCAGACTGTCAGGAGCTATATCACAGCCCTGTCACTTTGTTCAGACTGTCAGGAGCTATATCACAGCCCTGTCACTTTGTTCAGACTGTCAGGAGCTATATCACAGCCCTGTCACTTTGTTCAGACTGTCAGGAGCTATATCACAGCCCTGTCACTTTGTTCAGACTGTCAGGAGCTACATCACAGCCCTGTCACTTTGTTCAGACTGTCAGGAGCTACATCACAGCCCTGTCACTTTGTTCAGACTGTCAGGAGCTACATCACAGCCCTGTCACTTTGTTCAGACTGTCAGGAGCTAAATCACAGCCCTGTCACTTTGTTCAGACTGTCAGGAGCTACATCACAGCCCTGTCACTTTGTTCAGACTGTCAGGAGCTACATCACAGCCCTGTCACTTTGTTCAGACTGTCAGGAGCTATATCACAGCCCTGCCACTTTGTTCAAATCAGTTCGCCTCTGTTGTGCAACACGGAATGGATTAAGAGAATTTTCAAGGTTCTATTTCGAGTCCATGAACAAAGGAGGCAATTGATACTACAAATTCAATTTGTCATACTTTCTCTGGCCAAAGAAAAGCAGTGTAAGAGCTGAATGGTAACAGGCATTAATGCTGTAATACAGAATGGTCTGCATACACCAGCACACCTCCAGGGTGTTTTATTGTGCCATATAGTAGTCAGCAGGGCCATTTTTGACCCAATCTTGATCTCATTCCAGAATTTTGGCAGGAAATGTTTTGTAACTGCAGTGATGCATGCTGGGAATTGTAGTTTGGCCCACATCCTCTCCTCAGAGCCTGGCACCTGAAGGTGTAGTGGTTGTGGCATGACAGATGCAGCATGCCTCAGATAGCCCTGCTATCAGCTCCTTGATGCACAGTACTCCCAGCCACACTACACTGATCCCCTCCTCCCTCCTCACCCACCAATATACTCCCCTCTCTCCTACCCAGCCAGAGCCCCAGCCTCGGTCTTGACACAGACACGGCTATTTCTGTTCCACAGACTGATAGCTCCAACTGAAGATCATTGATTTTACGGGAAGCCCTGTTTACAGACTGAGTGCCATCGACCTGAGGTGACTTTTTGCCTCCTGAAGTAGGAGCAGCACTGGAGCATTCTTGTGTCTGTATTATACACTCACAGGGAGGAGGAGGAGAGGTAGGAGGAGAGGGAGGAAGTTTACAGTACACAGAGAAAAGACAAACACTGGCCTGATTTGAAACACTTTGATGTACTGTGTTAGGAATCATACTTAATTAGCACTGTAACATATTCTGTTAATTGTGTAAAAACTAATTGGCCTAGATGTAGGTACTGTATATAGTAGAGAAAATGGGTCTGGGGGTGATAGGGACAGCCGGTGTAAGGCAGCGAGGAGGAGAGAAGCAGCCTGTGCCTCAATGCAGTCCCTTAGGAAGATCCCACAGTCTAAGGCTTAGGGATAAGGGTAATACAGGGGCCTTATGTTGGGCATTACCATGGACTTAAGGTAAAGAGTGAGATGTATGCATACATACATTGTTGATTAACTGGGGCAAGCCTTGGAGAAGAGCCCCTGTTCATTCTGCCTGAGGACTACAATGGTTCCCCCATCGATAAGC
Source organism: Oncorhynchus mykiss (assembly GCF_013265735.2). NCBI lineage: Eukaryota > Metazoa > Chordata > Actinopteri > Salmoniformes > Salmonidae > Oncorhynchus > Oncorhynchus mykiss. The sequence continues at coordinate 67,116,274 of NC_048570.1, read as the reverse complement.
ACGTCCCCTGTGCAACATCAAAGGCCCTCCCTGATTTATCAATAAGAAGCCTTCCTTCCCACATTTTCCTGTAACTTGCTTAGCATTTACACCATTGATTTTCCAATAAGCACCCATACCCTGCGGTGGCTGGCCAGGCCGAGGCTCTGTGAGATGGCTCAGACTCACACAGACAGCCCTCCTGAAGGACAATGGGAGATGGAGGGGGGTGGGGGTGGGGGTGTAGTGGCTTTTTGGGGGGTTCATGAGGTGAATGAAGGGGGGGGCTATTTTTATTTTTAAAGGTATCCCCTCAGCTAGCAATGTTGGGTTCTAGGTGTAGATGGATGGGGGTGTTCTCAGCTGGGGCTGGGCCAGAGTTAATTCCCCAGGAGACCCTAGTTCTCCATGGTCCTCTGGAGGCCTGGCCCCCAGGCAGGTGATTGTGCATGCTTATAATCAGATGGATCCTTAGCCTTTAATTCCTCCCTGGCTTGGCCGGTAAATCCCACATAATGAAAGGGCCCATAAATAAAAACTTATCTCATTTTCCATCCCTGCAAAATGACAACCAGACCCACTCTCTGACAGGGTTCATTAGGACCTGGGCCCTTTCAATAGGCTCAACCTTATCTGCTTTGTTAGGATGGGGGGGAGAACATAATGCTTTTTATGCCTCTAAGTCAGAGACAGGAGAAAAGAGGGTCTGGCATTTGACTTCTATAGAAGAGGTGTGAGGATTGGTGGGAGGACTGCCCCCTATGGCCAGGCCCTGTGTAGTGTGTATGGACATGCTCCCTCCCTTTCTCCCAGAGTCCAGGAATCCATGCTTTTCTTCCCTCTGATTATCTCTTATTGTGAGTTGAGGCTTGTTTTGGCTGCTTATTGTTTGTCTCTCAGCCCAGTGGGCCCGGTGAGGGAGGGAGAGAGACAGAGAGAGTGAGAGATGGAGGGGGGGGGGGGGGGGGGGGGGGACAAGGACAGGGTTGGAAAGCACAGGCTATGGCAGGAATCCTGTTGTTTTCCTTTAGCAGCAGCTCAGATACCAATATGCAAAGGAAAAGTACAAGTCATTTGCATAGTACAGTACCTAACCTTGGGCATTAATGTTAACATACTGTACTGCAGGTACTACCTTTACTGGCATGATTCATCATTTTAATGTGTGGTTATTATAGCACAGAGACACTTTGCCCCATACTTCCCTCTTTGCCCTTCCAGCGCTCCTGTCAGTCTGTCCATCTCCCTCATTTAGTGCCTTTGAAAGATTCAAGCTTTTCCTGCTCTAAACAGGTGTCGCTTAGCGAGCAGACCTCCTGAAGACAAACAGGGAGATAGCTTTGTATCAGCCGGCCCATCTGCGACTCTCCGACTCCAGACAATCCCATTGCACATCAGTAACCACTACAGGTTATTGAATTAGACCATCTTGATTTTAAAGAGCAATCCTGTTTTCTAGTAAGCAGTGGACACGCTGAGCTGGCTCAGGCCACGGCTCAGCCTCCATCACTGGCCAGCGGTCATCCTCCTCTCCTCTCCCACTCTAATTGCTTTAGACACATTACAAGGGCATGATGCTAATAGATGCATAGTGCACACACATACAGTTATACAGTAGCTACATGCTAGCACTGCTGTTTAGACTCTGAGAGCCATAGAGGGATATTGGACAAAGAACTGGAGAAATGTAGTGAATGAGGGATGTAAAGCAGTAGTTTAGGCTGGTGTGTTGTGTGTTTTTCCACCCCACCCCTCTGTGGGCTAGCTATGTGCCCCATGTAGCAGGCAGTGATGTGGGCACAGTGTTCGGGGTATGGTCAGGACAGGCAGTGATGTGGGCACAGTGTTCGGGGCATGGTCAGGACAGGCAGTGGAATCTGGAGGAGGGGCTGATGGAACAACAGATTACAGGAAAAGGTGTGAAGGAGATCCGTGTTCAGACAGGATGGGTGCTCATCTCATTGCTACTTCTTCTCATTAGACAAATCACCCACTGGAAAGTTTGTTCCTTTTTTTGTAGTTAGCTGCAAAATATGATCCAGGTGTCTTTTGTTTAATGAATACATTAGTTATTTGAATTGTCTGTTAGACAAGGCATGGATTTAAAAATAATAATAATAATAATTTGCTGTGGTTTTGTTTACCTCAGTCCATTTGGTTGAAATGTCTGCAGAGCGCCTAGTGTTCGTTCTCTTATTAATGGAGCAGATAGTAAATTCAGACTGACCTGGTTACTATCCCCTCTCTCAATATGGCAGCCAGCTACAAATCATGTCTGTCTGGATCAAGTAATCCTCTTAATAAGCCTACTATCTTTCATTCTGAATGCAAAGCAACAGAGAGGTCATCAGTGTGGCTCTGTCTGTGTGGAGTACAAACAATGAGAGCAGGTGGACATGGGCTGACACAAAATGGTTGCCTACCTTCACTGTTTTCAGTGGAAGATCCTGCAACTACTACACCTGCCTTGCCTTCATTTACGCTCAGATAATGCAGTTAAACATACAATATGGGGTTTCTTATCAAACCAATTATGTGCATTAATCACACCTGATTAGAATTCACTCCTCCAGTCGGGGCATACGGTCTTAACGGTTATAATTAGCAAATCCAGTCAAAATGTGCATGCTAAAAGTGCATGCTAAAAGACTTGGCCTGTTGTTTGAGTAGCATAAGTGCATATAGGGGGGGGGGAGGGGGGGGGGGGGTATTTTCTATCAGACATTAATGAAGAGCTAGGCAGACATTATCAATCTCTCCAGTGTGGGCCAGCCCTCTCTAGTTAATATGGTAGGGGGTGGGGGTAGAGACACACTGTCTGATCACTACAATTTGCATCCCTAAGTAAATAAGTAAATAAATCAAGTGGCGGCAGCGAATGTGCTAATCACCTGGGACATGGCGGCTGGGCTGAGCATAGTGCCGGGAAACTTTGCTCATGTAATATTCAGTACTGGCTGGGTTAAAGGGCAGGCCAGAGTTATTGGTTTCAGCCCGGTCGCCCCCCTCTAATCAATGCAGCCTGCATCCCTTTAATACAATTATTAGCTCAGCAGTATCTCGCGCTATCATTTTATCTCCTCGCCACTCTAAATTGCGGCCTGTGTATTGCTGGGCCACTGGTGCTCAGGGCATGGCCAGCTCCTGAAAGCACAGCTCCCATTTATTCTTTCAGAGGCAGAGGATGGCTGGAGTGTTTGAAGCCAGGCTGACCGAGGAGGTGGATGCCAGATCTAAACACAGCTGCATTTCAGACCCAACCCAGATGGTGTATTTTGGGCTTTACTGAAAACATTGCCTTTTTTCCTCTCCTCCTCTTTGAGAGAGTGTGTATGCGAGGATACAAGTAATTACCTGCGTTGCATACTGCGTTGTGTGCACTCAACGAGAGAGGAGTGGGTGATGTGTTTTTCTATGCATGATTTCTCTTATTTCAGTAGGAAGGGAGAGGGCTGTAAAATGGCTGTGAAGTTATCAGCAGTACCCTTCACTTCTTCTCTAGTTATGTAAATGTATCATGTCCTGATGGGTGGTTTCTCTGTGTCTAATTATCGCACAGTGAATCTATTTTATCCATTAAGTTAGGCCTGTTTCTCCCTCTTTCTGACTGGAAGTTAATTAAAAACGGATGTAGGATTTGGAGAATGTAAGATTAGGGGTGTTGTTTGGAAGGTGAAGATAAAAGATGGTAACTTCCTGAAATGGCAGGAAGATGAATCGTGGGACGACTTATTAGTGCTCGTCTCAGGTATTGTGTTTAAGTACCTAATCTAACATAATGAGCCCTCTGTCATTTACCTAATTAGATCTCACACTTTTGGCTCTCACCCGATGCACTATACATTAAATGTGTTCTTCTCGCCTGGGTTCTATAGATAGATGTTCCTTTGAAGGTGCTTTTTATCCCCCTTTACGTGATGAGAGCATTAGGGGAGGGTAAAATATGGAAGTACTTAGGATGAGAACAATGCTATGGGTTATGATTATGAAAGGAGTTCGTACAAGCTCAGGGAGAGAGAGTACATATGTGTGTGTCCTTGTTGATAACCATGGTCCTTTCATATATGCATTACCATTAGAGTCTCTTACCAATCTCTCTCTCTCTCTCTCTCTCTCTTCTCTCTCTGTGTCTTCAGGCCTGGATGCGATGAACACCTCATGTAGGCATCAGCATGGACAGCTGTGAGTCTCCCGTGGTTTCTGGGACAGACGATGGGCTCGGCTCCTCCACCACCTCCCAGCAACAGCAGCAGCAGCATTACCCTCTGCAGACCTGGAACGATCACTCTAACTCGCAGGTCCCTCCCAGCAGCCAGCCCTCTTCCCTGGAGCCCCTGTCTCTCTCTGCACCCTACCCCTCTGTGAGAGAGCCACAGCAGCAGCAGCATCCAACCCGGACCCCACCCCTGGCCCACAGCGACAGCTCCGCCTCAGGCCAGCTGCACCCCAGAAGAGAGGAGCTCAACGAGGAGCAGGAGGGAGTGAGCTGCGGAGAGGAAGAAGAAGAATTGGAGGACTTGGATGAGATGGAGATCGACAGCTGTTTCCCAAGTCTGCAGCCCTTCCCCGGAGTACCCATAGCTCCTGGAGGAGGGGGCATGCCCACGCTGCTACGCCAGCAGCCCAACCGACGAAGGGGTGTGGCGGAGAGCGGGAGTGAGGAAGGAGAGGAGGAGGAAGAAGAGGAGAACAGTGATGTGGAGAACCTGGCTGGAGAGATAGTCTACCAGCCGGACGGCTCAGCCTACATTGTTGAAAGTCTCAGCCAGCTGATCCAAAGCGGAGGGGGTGCTGTGCCCGGCCTGCTCCCCACAAACTCTCTCCCCGTGGCGGGGAAGCTGGGGGAACCTGCTGCGACCTCATCCTCGGTGTACCCTCAGATCATCAACACGTTCCACATAGCCTCGTCGTTTGGGAAGTGGTTTGGTTCCTCAGACCAAGGTTTCCCCAATACCTCCACCCTGGCAGGCCTCAGTCCTGTCCTGCACAGTTTCCGCGTCTTCGATGTGCGGCACAAAAGCAACAAGGATTACCTGAACAGCGACGGGTCTGCCAAGAAGTCCTGCGTATCCAAAGATGTTCCCAACAACGTGGATTTCTCCAAATTTGATGGGCTGGCCCTCTATGGCAAGGGAAAGCCCATCCTCATGTGTTTTCTCTGCAAACTGTCCTTCGGCTACCCGCGGTCTTTCGCCACCCATGCCGTCCACGACCACCGCATGACCCTATGTGAGGACGAGAGGCGGATGCTGGGGGACAATAAGGCGTCTGCCATCATCCAGGGCATCGGGAAGGACAAAGAGCCCCTCATTAGCTTCCTGGAACCAAAAAACAAGAGCTCTCCTGTGCCGGCGCCCCCCACCATGGTCCCCATGAACTCTGGCCAGAGCTTCTACGGCACTTTCAGTGGGGTCCACCTGGAGGCAGGGAGCAGCAGTGGGGGCAGCGAGGCCCTCCTGAATAAAGACTCTGACTCCTCTGGCCTCCAGCAGCAGCAAGGCTCCCTCCTCGCTCTGGGGGGGCTGGGCAACCCCAAAGCACCTGCTCTTACCTCAACCCCAGGCCCTGCCAAAGACTCCAACGCCCTGCCCAAGCAGGGAGGGAGAACAGAGGGGCCTGCTGGGAAAGAGGGGATCCGCAGACGGGAGCACGGGGACAAGGAGGGGCGAGAAGGCAAGGTACGCTTGGCTAGCCAGGAGGGGGGCTCGGAAGAAGAGGAGGAACTGTTATTAGAGGAAGAGGAAGACGAGGTGGAGGAAGAAGGAACTCCGCTGGCCTGTGTTGGTAACAGTAGCAGTGGCGGTGGAAAAGTGGGGGAACCGGCTGTATCAAACCAAAGCATTTCCAAATCTCCTTTATTGATGCCTAGTAGCGCTCTCCAGCCTACTGCCTGCCCATCTGCAGCCAGCCCCACGCTCAACAGCAAAGCCCCAGCTTCCACTTCCTCTTCCTCTGTCAGGGAAGAGTGCACGGCGGCAGACGGTGGGGGGAGGACCTCAGAGCTCCCTCTGAGCTTTAACTGCCAGGGGCCCACTGTCCCCATGGCGATGGCAGCTGCAGCCAGCAGAGGGAGCGAGGACGTCGCAGCAGGCACCTCCTCACCTCTGGCCTCCAACGCCTCCGCCGACGAAAGTGCCAATCGAGATAGTGCCACAGCTCCTGAACCAAATGATTGCCCGGCAGAGGGAGAGGAGGACAGCGGAGCCCTTCTGCACCATCACCACCTACACCATCACCACCACCACCTCCACCCCTCAGCCCACACCCACTCTCACCCACACCCCCACCCAGGGGGGTCCTGTGAAATGGGCGGTGGCAGTGAGTGCCCTCAGAACCACGGGCCTGGAGGAAGTGGGGTGGAATGCCCCAAATGCGACACCGTCCTGGGCTCCTCGCGGTCCCTGGGCGGGCACATGACCATGATGCACTCGCGCAACTCGTGCAAGACACTCAAGTGTCCCAAGTGCAACTGGCATTACAAGTACCAGCAGACCCTGGAGGCCCACATGAAGGAGAAGCACCCAGACTCCGGTGGCTCCTGTGTGTACTGCAGCAGTGGCCAGAGCCACCCGCGTCTGGCCCGAGGAGAGAGCTACACCTGCGGATACAAGCCCTTCCGCTGCGAGGTCAGTACTTCAACCTAGTCAGTTGAAGATCCAACCTAGTCAGTTGAAGTACTGACCTCAGCCTAATGACTAGTATACTGACAGGTGGTAGGACTTTGAATAGAACTTTAGCACAATGTGAAATATGTTGATATGTTGACATGTTGACTGATATGACATATCAATCAACATGTCATGATATGATTTATATTTCATGGACAATAAGTTAGAGGCAACAAAGATTTCCACTTTACAACATGAGCAAAAATGAACATCCGTTCTCTATTTTCTAGGTGTGTAACTACTCGACCACCACCAAGGGCAACCTGAGCATCCACATGCAGTCGGACAAGCATCTGAACAACATGCAGACCCTGCAGAACGGAGGCTCCATCCCCTCCGCCGAGCAGCAGGTGTTTGGCCAGCACCCTGGAGGGGTCGGAGTGGTGACCGTGCCCTCTGTGACCCAGGCCAGCACCCACCACCCGCCCCACCACCACCACCCCACCCAGTCCTCCACTCACATGACGGGGCCCTGCGGTTCCCCCTCGCCCACCAAGCCAAAAAGCAAGCCCACGTGGCGTTGCGAGGTATGCGACTACGAGACCAACGTGGCGCGGAACCTACGCATCCACATGACCAGCGAGAAGCACATGCACAACATGATGCTACTGCAACAGAATGTGACCCAGATGCAGCATGGTCGGCTGGGCCTGGGGGCCATGCCCTCTCCCTCCGAGGCCGAGCTCTACCAGTACTACCTGACCCAGAACATGAGCCTGCCTCCAGGCCTCAAGATGGACCCGGCTGGAGCTGAGGCCCAGTTCCTGCTGGGAGGCTTCCACCTGGACCCCAACATGGCCGCCTTGGCCCCCCAACTAGGTGAGCTCTCTCAATCTGCCTCTGCAACAGTGGAACAGTGGGAGCCATTCTGGCTCTTCCCTCAGTACTGCCTCAGGTCACCACAGAGAAGGCAGACTGCAGTTCAGTACGAGTTCACAAGGGGTGGGATCGCTCTCACTGCTGCCAGCTGTTTATTTTTAAACATGAAACACACAGTTATAAACAGTATGTGACTAAATGGAAGATTCAGCTTTGATTAAACAAAAAAATGTTTCACTTTTTAAACCATGTAGACATAGGCTAATTGTGTTCATTTATTTACTGAATGTGTGTAGCGTGGCCAGTAAATGAATGCATGAATGGTAAGTCATTTTATATTTACATTCAATGATTTATAGTTTAGTTATCCCCATGAGAAACAGCAGAGCAGCCTTTTCTCTGAACCAACATGCAGGCAAGGGTTAACCAGGGAACACATTAGCCCTCCCTCCCTCTCACACACACTGTATACACACAATCCTATCTTTCATGTTGGCAGCTCCCTTTTTCTTTCTGTTTCTGTTGCCCGAAGGTACACCTGCCCTACTGAACTTAACATCATTCACCCTCTTTCCAAGCAAAGAGCCCCATTGAGAGATACAGATAAAAGAGGGGAGGTGAAACAACGGCAGTGTATAAAACACGAGATTTCTAGAGGGTGGACCTAACTCACAACAATGCCTTTCTGTCTTAGTGTAGCAGACGACTTGTTAGTTGTTACCATATGACAGTTTCTCTCTCACCAATGTACCAGGCACAATGACTTCCATGCCATGTTCTGTCTAGTTGGAGCTGAATCGATATCTTCCCAGGAAAAGAGAGGATCCTCTCCAGACTGTGGCCTTGGTATTAGGATAGGGTTTCACTCCGGCTCGGCTGAGAAGAGTGGACCTATAATGGCTAGTGAAGCTATTGGTGGAGCTTCAGTTAGGGACTTTTTGTGTTGATTTTAGAGAAAGCGGACCCTGGTTAAAAAACGACCCAAGCCATTAGAGTTATGAGAGCTTTTTTTTGTCTCCATCAGTTATTAAGCAATGTAGGTAGAACTTCTCTGAAAGCCCCTATATAGCCTCAAATATGCCCCCCAAACTCACACATCCACACTTCACTTCATTACAAACCTAGGAGTTTAGTTTACATTTCCCGTCTATGTCTCTCTATCTGGGTCACACTGACTGGGAAAGTCCCCTTGTGATACCTTGTTTTCCTCACAATAGGCAGTGTGAGAGAGAGAGGAAGAGAGAGAGAGAGAGCAGCTCAGTGAGCCTTCCTCTTGTTCGCCCATGTCCTCCAGGCCTCCTCTGAACATCAGCGTTTTCATGTCATTATTTCCAAACTGCCACTGAACTCCGCCACTGGAGCTCTCTTTTTTCCCCCAACGTTGTAATTGCAGCTATAAATTTTATCTTGGTCAAAGAAGGGAGGAGTAGAGGGCCCAGTATGGGTAATTCAGCGGCATAGCTGAGTGTTTGGCGTGCCAGTTACAACCCCACAGTTTGTACAGACTTGTCTCCAACTGTCGCCGGTTCAAAGACACGAACAAGAATTGATTGCTGTGACTAATTTTTTATCCCCTCTCTTGCCATCTGGTTCATTTTCCTGTGAGGGAACGTTTAATAAGCATGTTACAGGGAGGCAATGACGAGGCATTACTCTCAGCCCTAAAACCACCACAGTGTCATCCCGAGCCACACACATTTAGATTGACTGTACACACCGATACACTCCATCACACACACACTCTGCCATCATAACTCTGTCTGTGCAGCTCGAGGACAGTATCGTCTGTACCTTCCTCCCTTTAGTCCTCTTTTCCACTGTGTATTTCTGACTTTTGAGGACATTGTTAGACAGAGAGGGAGATGACAAATCCTGACCTCACATGATCTCACCCTCCTGGTAATCCTTATCCCCAGGACTGAGCTGCTGCAGATACAGAGAATGGGGGTGGGGGCCTTAGCTATTGTGTGCTCTACTTTGTTGTCCAATATACTGCCTGAATGCTGCAGCATCTTAGGTAGAGCTCTCTGAAAATCTAGAAAAGCTGGTCCACCACTAATCTTTTGGAAGTTCCACCAAGCCCTGTAGAGACACATTAATATATTCACAGCCTGGACTTGGACTCTGCTTATGTCAAAGACTAGAGTTTCCAAGATTTCCCAATGATGTGTGTTTATCTCAAGCCTTTGAATGTTTTTTGAAAGTGAAAATATTTCCGCAGCGTCCTGCCTCCCTTTCCCTAAACATTGATACGGACTGACAACGTTTCAGTCAAAATATTCTAGGTTATATTTAACAGAGGCCTGCTTACATCTAAAACACATGTAGGACCGCAGACTGAACCTATTCTCACACAGCCGTGAAGGCAGAGGTAATCACTGTGTCTGTGTCGGAGCATGGAGTCTACAGTGGAAAAGAGTGCGAGAGCCGCACAGGAATGAGAGAATAAAGATGAGGAAAGGAGAGGAAGAGATAGGGGTAGTAACTAGTGAGGTGACTGAGAGAGAGAAAGAGAGAAGGGGGGGGGGGGGGGGGTCTGGTTGGAGAGGTGGATCTGTGAGTGATTTCAGAGGGCTTCGCAGAGGTCTCCCCCTCCCGGCAATAAAAACTCAGGTAATGGAGAAAAGTCCGAGAGCAGGCTGCATACTGCAGCAATAAATAAAAAGAGGCTGCTGGAATTAATTTAGTGTAAAGCCAGGCGGGGTCAGCCGGTGCGCTCAGTCTGGGCAGTGATAGATTAAAGATCAGCGAGCAAAAAACTCCCCAGCCACTCTTACCTCATTTTTACCGCCTTTTCGTTTTTTCCCTCCTCCTCTTCAGACTGTAGATATGGTTGTTTCTGTTGTTGGATCTGGATGCGTTGTTCTTTTACTTCCCCCCCTTCGCTCAGTACCGAGTAGGATTCATCTGGTAGGTGTCTGTATCGATTTAGCAGCAATGCGAAGTCGAAAAAGAAAGGAGAATCCAAAGAGAAAAGTGGATTTTTTGTATTATTATTCTGTGAACAAGGGCACTGGATTTGATTTACAGTAATGTATGCTTGGGAACTCTTTAGTTCTCTTGTAATGATAGAATAACTTTCTTTTTCTGCGGAGCTCAAGGCCTCTGGAGTTGATTTAGTGCCGGGCCGTGAAAGTGCACCAGTCCAAACAGGACGACGTGTATATCCTTACTCTGGCAGTGCAGTGTTTCTGCACCCTGCGAAAAAGTTCAGACTTTCTTTCTCTCGGCTCAAAGGAAGGATAATCTTGATTTAATCAAATTAGGTACATAAATACACACATGCACATTATCCTCAGAGGGGTATTGGAACTAGAGAGCAAATCCACTTTGACTGCAGAGGCAAACATGGCTCTTTGTTGAAAGTTGAACCGGACACCTTTCACTTTTCCTAGGACATTTTCCATGCTGAGGGAGGCTCAAAAAACTGAGAGCCCCTTTGGAAAACCCCATGCTTCCACCCCTCTAAGAAACTCTAAATAACTCCTGATGTCCAGAAAAGTACATGTAACACAAAGTGAAATATAGTGATGGCTAGATAGGAATAATCCCTGAAAGCTGTACTTAGAATTCAAAGCTTGTGAAATTAGAAAATAACCAACTGACCGTGTGCGTGTAACCATCTAAGCACTTTCTCTCTCTCTCTCTCTCTCTCTCTCTCTCTCTCTCTCTCTCTCTCTCTGTCTCTCGCTCTCTCTCTCTCTGTCTCTCTCTCTCTCTGTCTCTCTCTCTCGCGCTCTCTCTCTCTCTCTCTCTCTCTCTCTGTCTCTCTCTCTCTCTCTGTCTCTCTGTCTCTCTGTCTCTCTCTCTCTCTCTCTCTCTCTCTCTCTCTCTCTCTCACACACACACACAATTTATCTCTCTCTTCCCTCCTCTCCCTCTTTCTCTCTTTCCGTCCCCGGTGCTCAGTAGGTGGGGAGATCCCCATGGATGTGCGGCTGGGCGGCGTTGGTGGTCAGTTGGTGTCTGAGGAGCTGATGACCCTGGGGGAGAGCTTGTCGCAGACCAGTGACCCCTCCCTCAAGCTGTTCCAGTGTGCCGTGTGCAACCGCTTTACCACCGACAACCTGGACGTGCTGGGCATGCACATGGGTGCTGAGCGCAGCCTGCCCGAGGAGGAGTGGCGCGCCGTGGTGGGCGACTCGCACCAGTGCAAGCTGTGCCGTTACACCACACAGCTGAAGGCCAACTTCCAGCTGCACTGCAAGACCGACAAGCATGTGCAGAAGTACCAGCTGGTGGCCCACATCAAGGAGGGGGGTAAGGGCAACGAGTGGCGCTTGAAGTGCGTGGCCATCGGCAACCCGGTGCACCTGAAGTGCAACGCCTGCGACTACTACACTAACAGCCTGGAGAAGCTACGCATGCATACCATCAACTCCCGCCACGAGGCCAGCCTCAAGCTTTACAAGGTACGTGCCTCATCTTCACCTCTCATCCTTCCTTTCACCCTACCGTTCTCCCCTTCCACCGTTCGTCCCTCTTCTCTTCTTCCTTCCTAACGTTACATTCCTCCACGGTATTCCACTGCAGATCTCTGGATTCTGCTCCGCTGCTAGCCTCTTCCACCGGTCATGAATGATGGCCCTGTTGTCTGACCCTTCTGTTCACAGGGCCCATGCAGAGGAGTGGGGGGGCTAGAACATGGCAGGTGGGTCCGGGTAAGGAGGATAAGGGGTGAAATCACTAGGAGAGGGATGAAGAAGTGTGAGGAGACAGAGGTTTGGTGTTAATACTCCTCGGGGCGGGAAAGGCAGAATCGTTCTCGACAGCCGTATTGATTTTCGCTGGACTTGGAGCTTCACCTTCTCCTCTAATCATTCCATAATAGCCAATGGATGAACACTCTCTGAACAAATGGCCATAAATCTAACAGGCCTGATTCCACTTAGGCACCTATCCTGTGTGTCTGCGGCTAGGCTGGGGCTACTCTGTGTTTAACCCAACCTGGCATGGCTACATAGACGACTAACACAATCACACACACACACTAAGACGTAAACAAACACATACCATTCACCCACGCATTCACACACCCACACAACTGGAGCTCATCACACTGCTCTGTCCCCAAACACACTGTGCCTTTATTTACACAAAGACTCCACTCCATTCTCAAGTGTTAGGCTATTGGAAAGTAAATGGGCAAAACAAACAATATATTCTATTGGTTTATACAAGCTTAACTCTTATTTTCTGTCCTTTTGCAGTATAACTGCTCTTGGCAAATAGTGTAATATAGGAGGGTGAAAAAGGAGGAGACATTATTGTGTTTTTAATCACATTAAAAAGCTAGGATAGAATAGACCAATTGAGAACCCTCTCCAAACACCTGTCTCTCTGGCCCCAGTGAAAGCCCCTTGCTTTATGAATGGTTCCTGGGATCCGCTGATGTTTTTATTGCAGGTTTCCTGTCTGCAAGGCCTTTGTAGTGAGAGATCCTACAGTAACTGAGACAAATGTTTTTTCAACACTTAGGGGAGGTGTGAGGCTCTGCTCCCAGGTCGACCATTAGGAGGGCCGGAGGGAGCAGGCCGTGTTGACGCTCGATCAGGGTAGGGTAGAGCCCCGGCCGCCGTCCCAGCAGCCTCTGGGCCTGGAGAGAGACAGAGAGCAAGGTTATAGTGGAGCCGGACTGGAGCGGTGTCTCCACCACTCATGCCCAGACATGTAGCCAGGATATTTACAAATACCACACTGATTAAAATATGTAACACAATCTGTAGGACACGCTGGGCCTGGCCTGTGGAGGCGGAGAGGCTGAGAGTGGCCTCCTAGTGCCCCAGGCTGGGTTCATCCTCACTGGGCAGAGCTGGGGTAACGCTGGGTGTTCTCTGTGCCACTGAAACAGACGGGGCACTCTGCCCACATGCCAGTGGCACTGTCTCACACTTGACCGAAATAGATGGGCCCTGACATCCTGCACTCACACCTAAGGTGGAAAATAATGTTTTGTCTGAAAGGAGAGTGAAGAGTTTATATTACATTGTCTGTCTGCCTGCCTTCCACTTTATCATGTGCCAAAATGGTGAAAGGAACAGACAGTTTTTTTCCTTCCCTTAACTTTGCTTTACTGTAGAAAGTTGACACACTGTATATGGTAATACGACTGGGGAGGATTAAATATGTACAGTGCCTTGCAAAAGTATTCATCCCCCTTGGGGTTTGTCCTATTTTGTTGCATTACATCCTGTAATTTAACTAGCTTTTTATTTGGATTTCATGTAATGGACATACACAATATAGTCCAAATTGGTGAAGTGAAATTTTAAAGAAATGTCAAAAAGAAAAAAACTGAAAAGTGGTGTGTGCCTATGTATTCACCCCCTTTACTATGAAGTCTCTAAATAAGATCTGGTGCAACCAGTTACCTTCAGAAGTCACATAATTAGTTAAATAAAGTCTACCTGTGAGCAATCTAAGTGTCTGTCACACGATCTCAGTATATATACACCTGTTCTGAAAGGCCCCAGAGTCTGCAACACCACTAAGCAAGAGGCACCATGAAGACCAAGGAGCTCTCCAAACAGGTCAGGGACAAAGTTGTGGACGACTACAGTTCAGGGTTGGGTTATAAAAAAATATGTGAAACTTTGAACATCCCATGGAGCACCATTTAAATCCATTATTAAAAAATGTAAAGAATGCTGCAAAGCTCCACAGCGGAGATTGGAGTATCTGTCCATAGGACCACTTTAAGCCGTACACTCCACAGAGCTGGGCTTTATGGAAGAGTGGCCAGAGAAAAGCCACTAATAAAGAAAAAAAGAAGCAAACACATTTGGTGTTCGCCTAAAGGCATGTGGGAGACTCCCCAAACATATGAAAGAAGGTTCTCTGGTCAGATGAGACTACAATTGAGTTTTTTGGCCATCAAGGAAAATGCTATGTCTGGCGTAAACACAACACCTCTCATCACCCCGAGAACAACATCCCCACAGCCGCGTTGTGGCGGCAGCATCAAGCTGTGGGGATGTTTTCATTGGCAGGGACTGGGAAACTGGTCAGAATTGAAGGAATGATGGATGGTGCTAAATACAGGGAAATTCTTGAGGGAAACCTGTTTGTCTTCCAGAGATTTGAGACTGGGACGGAGGTTCACCTTCCAGCAGGACAATGACCCTAAGCATACTGCTAAAGCAACACTTGAGTGGTTTAAGGGAACATTTAAATGTCTTGGAATGGCCTAGTCAAAGCCCAGACCTCAATCCAATTGAGAATCTCTGGTATGACTTAAAGATTGCTGTACACCAGCGGAACCCATCCAACTTGAAGGAGCTCTAGGTTTCAGTCTTTTTGTCTTATTTCTTGTTAGTTTCACAGAAAAAATATATATTTAGCATCTTCTCAGTGTTCTCAGCATGTTGTGTAAATCAAATGATACAAACCCCCAAAAAACATTTTAATTCCAGGTTGTAAAGCAACAAAATAGAACAAGTGCCAAGGGAGTGAATACTTTCGCAAGCCACTGTACAACACAATCTCACCCCCGGAACACAGAGCCCTGCTGGCCCTCACTAAACAGGCAGCTCCCATCACTCCAGACATGTGTAGTGGCGAAAAAATATGTTCACAAATTGACAAGAATTATTACTGCATTTCACAACCCACAAATTTGATTAGTGGATGATAAGTAAATGGTTCTGAGGCCTAGCTCACTGCAGCACAGGTTGGCTCCCCACTTGACAATGTCACAGCCTTTGTGACGTGTTGGATTTCCAGTCCTTGTAGAGTAGAGTGAATGACAACCAGACAGGCAGGCAGAACCCCACAGCACAGCAGGCCCTTGAGCTCAGCCACAGCCTCAGCCTTCGGCTCAGCCTGGCAGATTATGCAAGGATGAAGAAAGGAAAAAAATAAAAATAATTTATTCCTCCCAAAAGAAATGTGATGCGAATAGCAGCATTTTATTTTAACCTTTTTGGGGAGAAAATAAATCATCAAGTCAGCATAAACAGGCTGTAAGATGTGGGAGATCCTTGGGACACTTCACCCAAATCAAAACTGGTTTGCATTAAACAGGCCCTTTGTGTCCACGGCTCCGTATAAATTGGAGCCTGTAATTACTGGAATTAAAAAGGAAGGTTTAAACTGAGGGCTAAGCTGGATGGGATAATTTGAGAGTCTGTGGTATGTGGCCCATATTAGGGCTTTCTAAAAATATCCCCCCCACCACCCCACGTATTGGAATGTTCCGAAAGCCCACGGAAAACTTGAGCGATGCGTCCTCACCGCACGGACCACCACACAGTGGGGGTGATGCTGCAGCCTCTTCCTGACTCCCTTGTGCTGGGTTTGAAGACGCTCAATCAGGAGCCCCACTCTGGCTGCAGTTGACACACCCCTCTGCTCTTAAATGAACTTTCACCTTCCCTTCATGTCTCCCCACTCACTGTCGGCTTTGTAGTGGCGGTAGTGATGTCATGATGGTCACCCATAAGCTCAAGCAGATGGCCCTACACTACAATATGCAGGTCACCCCAAAGTTAAGCTCTCTTTTATTGGAAGCTTCAGCTCCCCCACTCTCCCTAGAGACACTCTGGCCTGGAGTGTCACAGTTACCTTACGGTAGTAGTAGTAACATATCCCTCCAAATGTCTCTGACAGAGACTCACACAGGTTTATTAAACGTTCTCAGTAGGCCTCAGGTGCTTGTCTGTAGGATGCGTAAGAGTGAAGGGGAGAGGAGGCTGGGAGCCGGCCAGCTCCCTCCCAGTCCCAGGCCTGAGCTGCTGTACTCTGCCTCACTCTGCTTCTGCCCACACAGGATGGGCGGAGCCTGGGCCGGCCAGGCCTTTGCTTCCAGGCAGGAGTTTGGGGAAAGGGGAGGAGCATTGAGGGCTAGCTGGCTACCTTCCTTGTCTTGGAGGCCGGTGCGATCTGCGGTAATTGAGATTGATTGGATGTTATTTTTCCCCTTGCAAATGTAGTCCATTAGCTTGGCACATGCATAATCAGTTTAGAGCGCAGTTAGCTGAATGTAATCATGTTCCTCGGTGTCTGCTCGCACAAAATCCACTCCAGATGCCGCTTGGCCTCGGAAAGAGAGGAAGAAAGTGCCGTCACTATCACATGGGGAATCTTTAACCAAGAAAGCCCCGACACCCCTCCCTCTGTCCTGGCCCTGCTCTATTAAACACACAACTGTACAAACTCTCCCATAGACACACACACAGCTGTTCAAACTCTCCCATAAAGACGAACACACACACACACACACACACACACACACAGACACACACACACACACACACAGACAGTGCACGGCGACTGCCTCCCTTACACCTGAAAACAGGCCTTCAGAACAGATCACATGTTCTCAAGTCTTAGCTGCTAAGACTAACGCGTTGCTGACTGGGACCCAAGCCCGGCCCATTAACCAGCGCAAAGCATCTGTATCTTGGATGCCTCTCCTCTCCTTATTTTCCCCTCCAGTGAGATCCAACTGGATAACTGAGCGGTTAGGAAAGAACATGTCTGAAAAAGCATAATAGGAGCAAAATGTGTGTAATGTAAATGAAGGGATTAGCTGCTACATGGAAATACATTAAGGTGTTTCAGTGAGGATCCTACTCAGCACAGGCACTCTGGTCCTCTGCCCCAGACTACACACTGACCTGCCCCATTAATGATCATAATTATCAGGATTGATTCCAAATCCTCCTGACCATCAGAGGAGAGGGGAAACCATCATCATCGTAACGAATAAGTAATGGTTTCACTCCAGAAAGGATTGTTTTTTATTATCAAATAAAAGTGGAGAGAGTAATTTGGAGTTAAAGTCACCGGGGAGCATTTAATCGCTGTTGGGATCCAATCCGTCATGGCTCTTTCATCTGCCAGCCGATCAGCCCAACCTCAGCCCCATCAGGAGACAGACAGACACTCACCACCACCACCAGACAGCAGTTAGAGGAGGGGAGGGGGGGGACAGACAGACAGACACTCACCACCACCACCAGACAGCAGTTAGAGGAGGGGAGGGGGGGGACAGACAGACAGAGAGCGAGCGCGAGGGGGGAGGGAGACGGAGAGAGGCTCGTTTAGACAGAGATACTCTGCTAATTATCATGGCTGGCCTGTGATTGTTCAGTAATAGTGCTCAGTGGGAAAGGTTGCAGCGGTTCCAGGAAGAGCTCGGATTTACTGGTACTACCGCTCTAATAAAGCGCTCCCTGCACATCCTGGGAGACAGCCCATTCCCCTGCACGCACGCACGCACGCACGCACGCACGCACGCACGCACGCACACACACACACACACACACACACACACACACACACACACACACACACACACACACACACACACACACACACACACACACACACACACACACACACTCCCCCTTTACAGCAATCACCTTTACAGAGGCTAGGGGGAATAGCTACATGCGTCTGTACAGATCACATTCTTTAGTACATAGTGCAGGTCATATGATATTGTGTAGCTCAGTACAAGTGGGTGGTAGCCGGTGTAATGTAAAGCTGAGGAAGTGTTTAAATTGTGTGTGGGGCCTCCTTACACTCCCTCAATCAACACAGCAATGATCCAGAACCCCCTTCCCCTTCCCACCTCCCTCTGGCTATAGCCTGCCTGCAGGGTGGTGAACTCTGAGCTGCATTGCCTAAACAGGACCCAATCACTCCAGAGGGTGGGTGGGACCACAGTGCTCTCTCTGAGGAATAGAGCTCAGAGGATCAGTCTATGATTGGCTGTAGTCGCTGTCAGTCAGGCTGTGAGGGGTGTGGTATCAGAGAGGGAGGGTTCAGGACTCAGTGTTTGGCAGTGTGTTGGAATTTCACAAGTCCTCCAGCTCCCACCTCGGAGAAGGCCATGCGCTGACCCGTGGCCCAGCTGCTGCACTGCTGCTGCTGATTGGGAGTGCATCTGCCCCTCTGTGGGTGTTTTGAGGGCCAGCACACAGAGAGAGAGAGAGGGAGTGAGAGAGGCGCCCAAGCAGGGTAGGCCCAGCTTTATTTGAGCCTTTTTCACAAGCTGTTTACCTAGATTGACTAATAGAATGGCTAAATGGGCCCTGGCCTGTACTCCCTCCCTCCTCACTGTGTGTCTGGTTAGAGATAGGGACGTGTCCAGCACTGCGTCATAACTCCGCAGGCCCACACAGGGAGGGCCAGAGGAGGGGGGAGTGGGATGTTATGTTTCTGGTTCAGTCGGGAGTTGGAGTTCTTGGTTATTGTGTTAATGGTTGTTTGTTTTGACTTTAGTTTTTTTCTTTGGGCAGCCGGACAAGAGCAACTGAGCACGCTCCTGCCGGTGTGCAAGGAAGCCGTTGATCCTATTATCTGTTGCCTGATCAGCAGAAAAGGCAGATTGGCGGCTGAAGGGGAGGGTTAGGGGAGGACTCAGGGAGAGGAGGACTAGAGCAGCTCAGTGTATACTAGAGGGGGGAATTAGTAGAGTTTTAGGAGGTATGTTTGGTGTCAGTGTAGGACCTAGATCTACAGGTATAACCCTCCCTCCTCCCTCCCTTCCACCTACAAACAGGACTTACTGACACCCCTATCACACCCCTATCACACACCAACACACCCACATCCCTCTCTCTTTCTCTCTTTCACTCTCCCTCTGTCTCATTATTTTCTGTCTGTTTCTCTCCTACCCCCTTCCATTCCTCTCCATTCTTTGTCTCCTGAAAATGAATAAACAAGGCAAGTACCCGTCACCCACAAAACAAACCAATACAGATTATAGGCCAGTGGGTGGTCTTGTATGGGGCTCTGCTTAAGGTTAAATATCTTTAATCCAACCAGGCTGTAAAACTAAATATTCTCCCTAGCCAAATCCTCTTTCTGCACTCCCCAACACCGCCACCCCTCCTCATACTCCTCCCTCATCTCTTTCTCTATTCTCCCCTTAGTCTTCTCTCTCTTTATAGTTGCTCACTCTTCACTTTGGAGCAAGACATTTGTTGTTTATGCTCTGGTTAATTTATTCACTCTTCACTTTGGAGCAAGACATTTGTTGTTTATGCTCTAGTTAATTTATTCACTCTTTGGAGCAAGTCATTTGTTGTTTATGCTCTAGTTAATTTATTCACTCTTCACTTTGGAGCAAGACATTTGTTGTTTATGCTCAAGTTAATTTATTCACTCATCAGGGTTTCATAAAACAGCTTTTAAAGGATAAACACAGGGTCTCACCATAAAAATAGAGCAAACAAATCTAACTTTTCGAATGCTGCGTTTCTCCTCTACTCCCCATGACGGACCAACCGTAAGACTGAGAGCTGCTGGCGGCAAGGTAGCCTAGTGTTTAGAGCTTTGGACTAGTAACCGAAAGGTTGCAAGTTCGAATCCCTGAGCTGACAAGGTACAAATCTGTCGTTCTGCCCCTTGAACAGCAGTTAACCCACTGTTCCTAGGCCGTCATTGAAAATAAGAACTTGTTCTTAACTGACTTTCCTAGTTAAATAAAGGTAAAACAAATAAACTTTTCAACTTGATGAGAGGAGGAATAATTGAGAGCGCAATTATATCTTACAGAATCAACTTCCTGTGCCGAGCCTGACTAGAGGGTCTCTTTCTCTATCATCTAATCAGTGTTTTACCCTGCCACTGCCAGCCTCAATCTTGTAAAGATGATATTACAGACGTATCAGCCAAAGTCCTATCTCTAGCCCCCCCCCCCCCCCCCCCCCCCTCCCACACCATTTCCCATCCCAGAGATAACAGGGAGATTGCATCCCCTTCCTTGTCTTCAAAAAGACCAGATAAGAGCCACATTTAATCAGCAGGCGCTATAATTTGGTGTTAACTTTGCACATATTTGCAAGTCAAAGTGCAGTGAAATGACAGGCCAGGTAGATGGTGTCTCTTTGTCTATCGTGGCCTCTCCTCTCCAGTCTCTCCTGGGGCCATCTGGCTGGCCAGTCCGTAGCCAGGACGACCAGGAGAGTAAGTGCAGTCGATGGGCAGGTAAATGCTGCCTTGATGAGGCCTGGACCGGAGCTCCTCTGGATCTGTGTGGCTCCTAAGCTGAGGGGATGGAGAGAGAGGCAGGCTGGCTTACCGGCTCACCGCCATCAATACATCAGTGGCTTAGCGACCAGATTAACAGCCTGCGAGTGGTCAGTGCCACAAAACTGCTCCACTCGCCTCTCTATTCAGTGGGGCTGTGGGGCAGGCAGGGGGGTGAGGGGGAGTAGGGAGAGGGGGGATCTCAGTCATCAGGATGAGCACACAGGGACCCCTGTCTGTTTAGGTTTGGGCTGCCGAGGAGAGTCTGGTGACAGATAAATAACAGGAGTGCAATGGAAATGTGGACCTAGCTGTTTGAATTTCACTCCCATTACCTTGTAACACCCTACTAGTGAGTTTAAATGGGTATTTGATGGGTTAAGTCTAATGCTGGTGGTATGCATTTTATTTGCTATATTAAAGGGATACTTCAGGATTTTGCATGCAGTTTATAGGAAGTTGCAAACTAGTGTTAGCACAAATGCTAAGTAGCGTTAGTGCAATGACTGGAAGTCTACTTTAACACCAGCATGCTATTAGATGCCATAGACTTTGGTAACGGTTAGCATGCTAGTACAGTGGGGCAAAAAAGTATTTAGTCAGCCACCAATTGTGCAAGTTCTCCCACTTAAAAAGATGACAGAGGCCTGTAATTTTCATCATAGGTACACTTCAACTATGACAGACAAAATGAGAAAAGAAATTCCAGAAAATCACACTGTAGGATTTTTTATGAATTTAAATTATGGTTGAAAATAAGTATTTGGTCACCTACAAACAAGCAAGATTTCTGGCTCTCACAGACCTGTAACTTCTTCTTTAAGAGGCTCCTTTGTCCTCCACTCGTTACCTGTATCAATGGCACCTGTTTGAACTTTTTATCAGTATAAAAGACACCTGTCCACAACCTCAAACAGTCACACTCCAAACTCCACAATGGCCAGGACCAAAGAGCTGTCAAAGGACGCCAGAAACATAATTGTAGACCTGCACCAGGCTGGGAAGACTGAATCTGCAATAGGTAAGCAGCTTGGTTTGAAGAAATCAACTGTGGGAGCAATTATTAGGAAATGGAAGACATACAAGACCACTGATAATCTCCCTTGATCTGGGGCTAAACGCAAGATCTCACCCCGTGGGGTCAAAATGATCACAAGAACGGTGAGCAAAAATCCCAGAACCACACGGGGGGACCTAGTGAATGACCTGCAGCGAGCTGGGACCAAAGTAACAAAGCCTACCATCAGTAACACACTACTCCGCCAGGGACTCAATTCCTGCAGTGCCAGACGTGTCCCCCTGCTTAAGCCAGTACATGTCCAGGCCCGTCTGAAGTTTGCTAGAGAGCATTTGGATGATCCAAAAGAAGATTGGGAGAATGTCATATGGTCAGATGAAACCAAAATATAACTTTTTGGTAAAAACTCAACTCGTCGTGTTTGGAGGACAAAGAATGCTGAGTTGCATCCAAAGAACACCATACCTACTGTGAAGCATGGGGGTGGAAACATCATGCTTTGGGGCTGTTTTTCTGCAAAGGGACCAGGACGACTGATCCGTGTAAAGGAAAGGATGAATGGGGTCATGTATCGTAAGATTTTGAGTGAAAACCTCCTTCCATCAGCAAGGACATTGAAGATGAAACGTGGCTGGGTCTTTCAGCATGACAATGATCCCAAACACACCGCCCGGGCAACGAAGGAGTGGCTTCGTAAGAAGCATTTCAAGGTCCTGGAGTGGCCTAGCCAGTCTCCAGATCTCAACCCCACAGAAAATCTTTAGAGGGAGTTGAAAGTCCGTGTTGCCCAGCAACAGCCCCAAAACATCACTGCTCTAGAGGAGATCTGCATGGAGGAATGGGCCAAAATAGCAGCAACAGTGTGTGAAAACCTTGTGAAGACTTTGTGAAAACGTTTGACCTCTGTCATTGCCAACAAAGGGTATATAACAAAGTATTGAGATAAACTTTTGTTATTGACCAAATACTTATTTTCCACCATAATTTGCAAATAAATTCATAAAAAATCCTACAATGTGATTTTCTGGATTTTTTTTTTCTCATTTTATCTGTCATAGTTGAGGTGTACCTATGATGAAAATTACAGGCCTCTCTCATATTTTTAAGTGGGAGAACTTGCACAATTGGTGGCTGACTAAATACTTTTTTGCCCCACTGTATATACCATAGACTTCCAATCATTGCGCTAACGCTAGTTAGTATTGGCTCTCGAAACTATCCCTAACTTCCTTCATACTGGATGCAGAGACGTAAACATTTTATCCATAAGTTCATCTTACTCTGGGGCAGTAGATAAAGGTCTTATTGCCAAAATACCAAAGTGTCCCTTTAATATTCAGAACTAGTCCAACATTAAACAATTCTCTCTATGGGCATTTTTTCTTTGAAGATGAGAACTCACCGAGCCAACCCCATAGCCTAAACACAATTGCTGGGGAGATTTGAACTCCTAACCTGGAGATCCTCAAGGCCTTAGTTCCATAGTGTGGGGATAAAAAGTAAACCCCACCCTCCCCCATGGCGATGACTGTCAGTCCAAATGGCGTATGTTTGGCCTAATTGCCGTGTTCTGGAGTCCAGCGTTAGGACTGAGAGCTGTAAATCTATCAGTGTTATGGGGGCAATGTTTTCTCCAGATGTAGACGAAAGATTTCATCCCTTTGTAATTAAGCAGTGCAGCCCAGGGTGTCATATGGTTTTTATTGGGGCACTCTGGGAAAAATCATTTCGCACCTTGTTTTCTCATCATGCCCTTTATTCTTGTATAAAAGGAAGGATAGAAGGGAGAGAGGAGATGTTTAAGAAGGGAAGGCAGGAAAATAAAATCTGTTTGAATAACTATATGGAAATGACTGGGTATTGATTTAGGAGACTGAGGTAGGAAGGGGAGGGTGCAGCACAGGGGGTAATCAGAGACTTTCTCACACAGAAAACAGTAAGAGGAAATAAAAATATTCAATTAGAATACATAGAATTTTCCCAAATGTTATCGTTTCCTCCTGGTGTCTGTGTTTCCACCTGTGCTCTACTTTAAACTCATTAAAGGAATGAGAGAGGGGGAGGGAGTGCACAGAGTTAAGGGTTAGGGACAAGAATGCTGTTCAACTTTTCAAGGACAGCGCTAGTTTATAGCCTTCACATTCCCTCATAACAAACTGATGCCTGGAATAAAGGACACTGTAAAAACGATTGTCCCTCACTCCGTATAAGCCCCACCCACTTGCCATCATCATCAGTCACCCCTCACCTCACCCTTTTTCGTTTATGTGGCAAACTTAGGGGTCAAACCTTCTGAGGTGAGTGTTTCTTTTACTAGTCACAGCTGGTGAAAGTGCGATAGAGAGGGATTGGACCTTTGTTCAAAATAAGCGGTTTCACACATTTGTATTTTATAAAGCACTTTTCAATCGCTGGGTGATTTATGGAGCTGTGCTGTCCTGTTGGAGGGCCTCTCTCTCTCTGTTCCCTGTGAGCACAGATCAGAAATACAGACAGCAGAGGAAGTCTTCACCACAGCCTCTCAGCTCCTCTCCTCTCAGCTCCCTCCCAGTTCCCAGGACCGCTTCCAAATCACTGAGGACTATTCCTCATCTCCTTCCTCACCAGTCCCCGTGCCAGGCCCACAAACCCCACTTTATAACGCCACCACATTCAATCAACACCAGACCTAAAATTAGGGCCCGCTGAATGATTCAAACGTGGATCCTTCTTTCAAATGGCCTATCTCTGTCACTACTTAGGAATGTCCTTAATTTATGCTTGTACGGTTGGAATGGTCTTGTTGGAGTAATTAGAACCATAAGGACTCTGTGCTACTGTATAAATGGGGTCTCTTGGAGCCAGTACGTTTACGTGCCATGAGAGTCGATTGCTAAATCTGGTTTGCAAATTATTATTCAAAATCATCAATAAATTAATTTAAGCAACTGAACGGAGAGTCTAGTTTAATGAGTTATGTGAACCAGGCTTTATTAAATATTTGTTTATGTTGCACGGGAGAGTAGTGTATATTAGTTCTTGCAGTGGCGTGTCCCAATGGGCCCAGATCTCCATGAACACAATCCCTGCTTTTGTTCTCTCCACTGTTCCTCTGATGCACCTCCTGTGTCTCCAGACTGCTCTTCCCAACATCATTTCACAGATGAGTTATGAGAGCACCGGTCTGTGTTGGAGATGATTCCCTCCATATTGCCAGCTAATATCCCCTTCCTTTAAGTCAGGATCCAGTTACTGGCCTCCATGGTCCCTGCAGGAACGGTCTTTGTTCCTGAATGGCTGGGAACAGGAACCTCTCTCTCTACACTAGATGTTTTTCCTTCTTTATGAAAAATAAATGTAGCTCCTTTTTATTCTTCTTAGACAAATCTGACGGGGTTTCTTCTCAGTTCTTTCATTTCATAGTGCTGTAGTAGGCACCTTTGAACTTTAGAAAATATGAAATGTCAAAATGACTGGAGTTTATGGGATCAAAACAGAATATCAAATTGAATAAAGTCGGGATTCTAGGAGTGACGAGACAAATTATTACAAATCCCTCAGTACATGAAACAACCCTCCAAAAATCTGATCGTTCTCAGGACCTGCTGTCTGTACAGTGATTTCCTGCCGGAGAGTGGGTTTTAACACACCTCGTCTCTTTCACTCCAAATGGGGCTTATCATTCAATTTTCCTCAATTTCCGGCTATTTCTGGCCTCATTTCAGTTTGCTCTATCATGGTGGACTCACTGACAAAGAACAGGTTGGAACAATTTGTGACATCCCTCTAGAATCACTTTTGATCATTGGCATTCTTTGATTGGTCATTTTATGTGTGTTGGTAGAGTGGCCTGTAACACCATTAGCTGATATGATATATACTGTAGGCTGCATGGCCTCAGAGGCTACTTATATACACAGCATATTACACATGTAGAGTAAATAACAATGGAAATATGGCGTGTCTGAGTTTTGAAGTTCATTTGAAGGATATACCAGTAAATTTGAAGGATAGATTACTGTAGATTACTACCTGTAAATCGTACAGTTTGGTGTGAAAGCCGCCCTGCCCGTACATCTGGAGAGGTGTTTAGTGCCTTTCAAAGAAGAGCCCCAGCAACAGAGTATTCCCTGTATTCAACTTAACTTTTAAATCATTAAACATGATGAAGCCATCTCCGCAAAGTCAGGGGTTTATATACGAAAATCAAACGCCATCTGCCATCTCTGATCAGAGGCAACAGCCTTCAGGCCGGGGTTACGAAGGCACAACAGGAAAAGCCATTAACTGCCAATCACTGTATCGATCGACAAGCCAGTCCACCACTACCACCCCCCCCCCCCCCCCCCCCCCCCCCCCCCACACACACACACACACACTCACTGACTCACACGTATGAGCACTTACTGTATACAAACACACATTCAGTCATATAATAAACTTCCCTCATACTGCCAGGTTGGTCTGAAATGTGGAGGTTAGGCTACTCATCAGAGGAAAGTACATTCCTTTCCCCGCCTCTCTCTCCTCTCTCTTGCTCTCTGTCTAAGCGTTACCTTTCAAATGATCTAAAGATCGTCTTGCTGCTACCTTCCACGTAAGACAAAGGTTGTCTCTTTACCTTGGCTCTGTTGTTTATGTTGTCTGAAGAACAGTCACGCTGCTTAAGATATTTTCAATTTAAAACACAACCCTGCATTCTCTCTATCTAAAAATCACCCCAAAGGAACTCTGCCACCATGTCTAAGTGAGCGCAGACACTCCACCGCTCATCCGTTTCCCTCAACATTTTTGGAGCCCGACATCAGATAAAAAGGGAAAACTAATAGTCTGCCAAGGACAAAAGAGGGGAAAAAAGGGGGATTGATTTTTTTCCTCCATTTCCAATGGTGTCGTTAGGACTAAGGGTCATTAGAAGAATATTTACCTACTTCCTAGCTTAATAGAGATGCTGTGTATCAGGGAGTGATCGGGAGCAGAGGTCAGGGCTGGGGGGAGCAATTAAAGTGTATGGATCCAGGAACCCAGGGCCCGTCCCATTGTGTGTGCTGCAGGCACCAACTGATAGGTGAGCTGAAAGTACGGGAAAGGCTATGCATATTGAACATGGCTTTATAAATGTATTGAGCCATGCTACAAATGAACTGGAGCTGCACTAGGGACAGATGCATGCACACACTATCTTTAATAGGAGTTCACATAATGCACTCATTTCGTGTTTTGCACTGTTATTGTTACCTTTTGCTTACCTACGTCAGTCCTCTTAAGATTTCAAAGTAGCCGGAATATCTAATGTTCTTTCTTATTTATTTCCTCGTATCTCTTTCTCGCTCCCATTTGAGTGGTCTTCCCTCTGGCCACACAATAGCCAGATCCAGGGCAGGCATCAGGCATGATGAATGTGGCCTGGGGCCTATGCCCTCGCTCTTCCTCTGTGGTGGCCTCATCGACACATCAGCCTGGGAGGGAGAGCGAGAGAGAGAGAGAGAGAGGGGGAGGGAGGGAGGGAGGGCAAGATACAAACCAGACTAGCCATTTTCCTCGTCCTGCTCATAAATATTTGTGCGGCTGATTTATAAACAACGGAGCAAGAGACAAGATCAAAGTGAACTGTAACGGTTATATAAAACCAGGGCTTTTCACGACACTGCCCTACAACACACCATGCTTATACCTATTAAAGACAAAGCCATATATCACACGCCTTATTGGCAAGACTATTGAGTGGCCCCGTGCAGTTTAAAGCTTGGTGTTGCCCCTGCTATGACTCTAGGTCTCACAGCGCTAGACTGCGAGCTGCTCACACTGCTAAAAGGCTATAGGTATGTGCTATTGCTAACACTCTCCTGCACTCAGCCTGTAAACTCTGTCTGAGTTCAGTGGGACGTTTGATATTTTGTAAATGTCTGTAGCCAGTAAATTATATGCTGCCGTGTAATACAGCAGTTTAACAAGAGGAGTCAGTATGTCCTACGGAAGAGGGGAGTAGACAGCTGCACAGGCTGGTTCAGGCAGCCAGCCGGTCAGCCAACACAAAGGCCATGCCATCTCCAGAAGAGGGAGGAGGGGTGGGGGAAAAGGGGAGGGGGTTCAGGGTCAGCTCTGTCGTGGGACAACTTTATGGGTCCAAGCCTAGTCGGAGATAGAGAGAGAGACTGAGATCCGCAGTATCATACACAGCAACACCCCCTAGACCCACTGGCCAGGGAGCAGAGTGGAGTGGGGCAGACATTCCACACCTACAGACAGTGTTTACCTCCCTGGCCCTGGTCTGACTCAGTCCCCCTGGGAGTGAGGGTGTGTGGGGGTATGAGAGGAGGGGCACTGCTCTCTCTCCCTGCTGACCCCGGCCCTCTCCCAGATTAATAACAGCAGAGACTGGCAGATGCAGGGAGAGCCGTGAGGACGCCTGCTAGTTGACCTCTGTGGGAGGGAGAGCAGGGTGGGTAATGGGAGAGAAAGAAAGTGTTTCTCAACGGAGATTCCCCCCTTTGTCCTAAAAATAGCTGAATAAACAGGGGATCCATCACCAGGACATGTGCCCAGGCAGCCAGGCAGGGTGACAGTGGTGGTGATGGGGGTAGGCTTCATGCTAAAGAGCCTGTCTGTCTGAGGACATCTGGCCCCCTGGCTCCCAGGAAACATGGTGACACTGCACACCTCACCTTATCCCTTACATAACACATAGCCAGCCTCTCTATTTTTTTATTTAACTAGGAAAGTCAGTTAACAACTAATTCTTATTTACAGTGACGGCCTACCGGGGAACAGTGGCTTAACTGCTTTGTTCATGGGCAGAACGACAGATTTTTACCTAGTCAGCTCAGGGATTCGATCCAGCAACCTTTCGCTCTAACCACTAGGCTACCTGCCACCCTCTATCGCTCTCTCTCTCATGTGTGAACACTCACTCACAGACAGAATAGCGCTGCCCATGTTCTTTACCCACTGGGCTTTGTCTGTGTATTATAGCAGCTATGATGTGAGAGGGTTTTATACTGCATGTTTGTGTTTGGTTGTATAACTGTTTACTACCAACAGTTGAAACTGGAGGAACCAGTTCTTTTAGTGGAAACCTCCAAGCGAGGACATGTTTGATAGGAAAACCACAGCAGCGCTGGTGTGGACATGGAGGACAGAGCCCGAGAGTGAATATTATATTATAGATATGCCTTGTATTTATCCAGAAGATTGAGGTTATTGCAGAGTCTGCCCAGGTAGGCCAGTGTTCTCTGTTCTGCATAGGGGTGTGTGAACAGTATGCACGTGCGTGCGTGAGAGAGAGAGAATGGATAGCAGACAGCTTCTCCCCAGTGTGTCTGACTCCAGCATGGTGAGAGTTGAGTTCAAAGCTCTGCTGGAACATCACAGGGCTGAAGCTGAGTGAGGCTGAGTGAGGCAGAGTGAGTCAAAGTGAGTCAGACGAGCCAGCCCGTGGTCTGGGAAGGGTTACTGAATTATTACTGATGGTTTCAGGGTAACTGTCTGACCGCAGGTCTGGCGAATATTAATCATTTATTTGATTGTCTGCATGTGCTGATTAATCAATCTGAGATCTGCAGGATTAACTAGCCCATTATTCCTTTATAAGAACAGATAAGAGATAAGACTTTAAAATATCATGTTCCATTTATCATTTATTTTTAGTCCCCTGCTGATGAGGGAGAAATAAAAACTGAGGTGAGATTGGGCAGCACAGCAACAGAGGGGAAGTGCTGGGGGAAGAGGGGAAGGGGAAAGAGAGAGGGAAAGGGAGAATAAAAGGGGATATAAGATGTAACCAGAAGAGGAAAAACGTCAGATTTAACTATGGCAGAAACATACTGTAGAGACCTCATGGAGGCATAGACCAATAGATACGATTTCATTAAAAGAGCCAGTGAGAGGCGGGAGGGAGAGAGAAAGGGAGGAGAAACAACGGGACCAGGAAGTTGATGGGAAAGTGATTGCTCTCCACCTGGAGCAGACTGTCTGCCTGCCTGTCTGTCTGGGAAAAGGGTGGAGTGCTGTTGCAGTGGACTCTTGCCCTGCTCTCTCCTCTAGGTAAATTCAGTTCTCTTACTGAGTGTAGCTTAATCCAACAATGGCAGAATTCCTGGGTGCAGCCCCACCCACGCCATATCCATGCTATAAATTCTCAATCCGCCAACTGTTTGTGTTATGTCATGTAATTCCTTTGATTCCGACATACCTCTGTTTGTAAATACAAGAGGCACTCAAAGGGCTGTGGTTACTTTACAAGTATGGCGCCCCCGGCGCTTTGGTGGAGAATAGTGGGAGGGAGAGACAGAGAAAGGGATAGGGAGAGGTGGTTAGAAACTGTATATACTTCCCGTGGCTCCTCTGCCAAGCCCACTCCCTCCAGCCTCTGGTTGCACAGTCATGCAGTCAGTCAGGCAGAGAGGCAGGAAGACAGGCAGGCAGAGGCAACAGCACAGCAGAGAGGAACGGAGTAAAGCAGGAACAGGGCAGAAAGCTGAGAGAGAGGAGGAGTATGTCCTCACTCATGGCTGAACACGGCCCCTTAATTATGCGCTTTTCAGCAGGTTTTATCTTTAACACTTTCCTCCCGGGGTTGAGATTAGTGCTCACCATGCTTGATTTACTGCACAATAACTGAACAAGAGGTTTACCTAATCAATAAACAGGAAGGGGAGAAAGTGGTGGCCTTTGAGGTATAGTTTGTGACTTTGTGCACCAGTAAGCAGGGTGTATAGGTGGACAGGGCAGCGGGACTGTGATGCCAGCCTGCCCGATGCCTGAGCGGTACGTTGAGCTCACCGCTTAGCTGTGCCTGCTCCTCTAGCGTCTCTCCTCGCCACAGTCACTGGAGTGGAAAACATGGGAGGTCAACAACAAGGGAGGTCACAAGTTGTCCTATAAAAAGTGGTTTAATGCGATCTTACAACCTACGTGAGGAATTTACATTAAAAGGGATACAAAGCTTTCCTGTGTGATGGGGAGCAGGAGGTTGCTGTGCCCTGTGTTAAATATCCCAAACATTTAATGGGCAGCTATCTCCAACGACCTCCGTGATGACACTGGGGCTAATGGCGTGAGTTCGCAGTGGTTATTTTGGGAAGCTCCGATGCCCGGCCAGGCCGGCAGAGGTCTTTCAGCACTGTTCTGGAAAAGCTTCTGCCAGCGTGACTGAAGCAGTAGGCTGCCTCCAATTAGACCGGGCTGTGTTGGGTTTTTGTGATGACCACCATATCTCAGCTGTAATTATGCTGCGCTGGGAATGATGAGGGTTTAGGTTATTGATCCTCCATTGATCACACTGATCAATGAGCACTTTGTTTGTCTTTTTATGGAAAGTGAGGTTCTAATTTTTTCTATGTCTAATGAGCAGGCTGGGCAGAATGACCCTATAAAGCCAGAATGGCTTTTTGTGTTAGCAGGGCCCTGGTGTATTCGATGATATTATGGGATAGAGGGGTTAGACCTTCACAGAGCACCACTTTTCACCACAAGTGCACACACTCCCGTTGGGCATGGGTTAGAGGCTGCTGGGGGTCTTAGAAAAAACTAATTTCAAATTCATGTCTAGTTGGGGGGGGGGGGGGGGGGGGGGGGGGGGGGGGGGGGGGGGGGGGGGGCAGAAGAAGAGAGGCATGCTTTTTTCATCAGATAGTATCTCTACTGAAAGAGAACAGGACTCATTATATGAACATTGAATGAGTATCAGGTGATTAGGAAAATAATTAGATTTTATAGTATGAAGACGCATACAGGCGGTAACAACCTATAGTGTTTCTAACACTATAACACCCTATTTGAGGGTTGTATGCTTATCTGAGCTATTATTGGGTTCTATCTCAAAGTAGTTAGATAAA
This sequence comes from Oncorhynchus mykiss, assembly GCF_013265735.2. NCBI lineage: Eukaryota > Metazoa > Chordata > Actinopteri > Salmoniformes > Salmonidae > Oncorhynchus > Oncorhynchus mykiss. The sequence continues at coordinate 67,084,994 of NC_048570.1, read as the reverse complement.
GTGATGTGTAGAATAGGTGCAGGGTTGAAGTTCTATCGGCTTCATAGTAGATGTTGGCATGGACCAGTTGGTGGGTGTACGGAGCTGGTAGAAGAACTCTCGACAGTAGTTTCACTCCACCAACAGGGTACTTAAACCTCCATACATAACATCACAGTCCAAGCCTTCCTCTTTACACTAGCACCTTATCTAACTGCTCCGCCCCCATTCATTCATTTGCATTTTAGTAAGGGGACCACTCGACAGCCTTTTTGGTCCTTTTGTCAGCTTGCTGCTGCTAATGAAAGATGTCCCCTTAAGACTGGGTTAAATATTGACTCTGGCTCGGTCCCATCATTGGTGTCTTAATTAGCTCGCCAGTGTAGAGAGGTAGCTAGGGTAGGGCACTGAAGAGGGGCAGGCTAGGGCAAGGCGGAGCGAGTGAAACACTTCCCCTATCGAGGTTTCAAACCCACACTCCAACTACTTCATAGTGAATTTTATATAAAGAAGAACAGGAAAGTAATGGGAGAAAACACACAGCATTACACTCTCACTGCCTTATTGCATAGCCCGAAGCAGCAACCAATTATGTGGTAATGAAATATTTACACAGCCAAACTGGGAATGCCAGAGGTGAAAGCTAGATAATACAAGCCTGGAGGAGATTGTATTCTGTATCGCTCCTCCCGTTACGTCAGCATCTCTCATCTCAGCCAGACAGGCTGGGTGGAACAGGAGGAGAGAAACAAGTGACACCACCAAGCCCAGAGGCTAAAGTATAGGGTCAGAGTTACAGCCCAGCCCTATGGACTCCTCTCCTCCTCTATCTTTTCTCCTTTCCTCTTCTCTGACAAGATACACTGGCTCATCTAGGGGCTTCATCTGGGTCATGGTAGCTAGAGAGGTTGGTAGAGAAAAGGAAGGGCAGCCATCTTGGTGACACTGTGACAGACAGTGTGGTGCTGATGAGAGGTCCAGTTCGACCCCAGGGGTGTAGCACTGGGTCTGGTGACGCATCTTTCATCTGTCCCAGTCACAAAGGGGTCGCAGCGGATCTGAGCGGGGACGACTAGGATGTTTGTTGTCATAGACTAATAGAGTTTTGGTAATGTTCTGGCTATGAGTTAAATTTTCACTGACTGTATTAATCATCCCAAGTGCCGTTTGTCTGTACCCCTCACCCCAAGCCCCTACGGCTTCTCTGCTACCGTACCCCCCACTACCTCCACCCGCTCCCCATCCACCTAACAAGCAGCCTGTGGCCCACACCTCTAGCCAGTCCACAAGGCCATGCTGCAATTGTTTGGCTGGAAAGTGACAAATGGGGTACTGTGGGTGTCAGGGTCTCAGTCACCTGTGTGGTCGCCAGGCCAGGGCTGCCTCTACCTCTTCCTTTGTAACAGGCAAATTTCACACGATGAAACCAAGTACTCTCATGTACAGCCACAGTAAGTCCGTCATCTGTCTCATTTAGCACCCACACACGTCAGAAACCCTAGACATCCCTATTCAGCTAGTCAATGCATTGCCATTCAAGAGCACTAGTCCTAGCACAATGTGTTGTAATGCATTCCTCAGGGTCCCTGCTGACTTGCATGGAAGTCGCAGATATTTTTGAAGGATTTCATTTTATTCGTGGCTCTAGGCCTCTTTAGTGTAGCTTTTTAGCAGTGTGTTGGAAGTGCCTCTAAGGTTTGTAAAATAAACATTTGCCTCAAGCAGGGAGTAGAATATCATTGCAGAGACTATATCTAAACCCGTCCCTGTCCCCCAGCCCAGTGCAGTGTAGCCGGCTTACCATGCTAACCATGGCTGGGCTTTAAGCCTTGCCTACAGGCCAAGTGCTAGCTGGGAGGCTGAGTGGTCTGGGTACATCCTGCTGTCAGAATCCTACTAGGTGCTGTCAGAAGGGTTTGTTTGGGAAGGGGGGCAGATAATGTAAGGGAGGAGGGGTGTTCTGGGTTGTGGCTGCCAAGTGCAGGTGTGGATTTTCCACAGACCTGCTTGTTCTCTCTCCCTCCCTTGAAAATGTCCATGTGGCCTGACCTGCATTGGGCTCATAGGAGGTGGCTGGTGAGACAATATCTCATCACTGGCTAGAACAGGCATATACCAGAACACCCCTCCACACCCCCCCAGCCTAGACCACTGTACTAGGCCTCAGCTCTGACCAGCTGGCTCACTTACCAGACTATCCCAGACACACACACCAGACTATTGTTTTCCCTCATCCTGAAAGCCCCTATTTCTCATTAGGGGAGATATGACATGTGTTAGTAAACCCTTGATGCCTCCTGACGTCTTGTCTTTATTCAAAGAGAAGACGAGACAATGCATGTGCCTTTGAAATGCATGTGAACGTCTCTACTGCCTGGGTTTGATGGAGTCTGTCTCCTGTTTGGAGCTGGAATGAGAACCAGAAAAACACATTCTTCCCCAGTCAGTCCTGTCCTAATAATTACCATCACCACTGTCCAAAATGGAGGGTTGTTTTGTTGACTAGGCAGTGGGAGGCAGTGGGTTGCTGGGAAGAGCAGCACAAGGGCAGGTCCAGAGTTGCCCTCCTGATGTTCCAGATGGCATGGAGCCGGTGCAGATGTCATTGAGTGGTTGGAACAGCTGTTTGCTTCGTGTCCATGTGGTGCAACACAGCTGTCGCCTCCTGCAGGCAGAGTTATTGTACTGCAGCATCCGCTATGTTCTCTGCTCGGCTCGCCCAGGCTAGCATTCATAAAAGCACCAGGAGGCTAAACTGTTAATTAGCTGCTCAGAGAGAAGGGCGACGGCTCGCTATTAATTTGCCATACTTTTTTCCCCGTATTATTCCGGTGCTTGACATCATTTCCTGCCCGTCTCAGAGTCATTTGCAGTGTGTCGCAAAAGTAGGGGCCCGTCTCATTAAGAGGGGGGAAATGTGTTTATCTGGCTGATATTAGAAGTGCACATTATGTATGTATGGCCATGCTTATCCAAATATTGTTAATGAGAGGGACCCGGGATGCCGGCGTGGGGCTCCAGTGGGCATAGGCCCAGGCTCGTTATCACCGTGCTGGGCATTGATCTCTCCCCGCTCAGCTTCCTCCTCCTCTCTTAGAGCAGAGTGACTCACTCATGAATTATATGAACACATTGATTAGCTGATTGAGAGCCATTGTTTCGAGCCCAGGGTCAATATTGAAGAAGGGATTACCCAACTCTTGTTTTCGCCCAGTGTATGTGAGAATGTATTATTCGTCTGCTTGTCACTACACCCCACCCCCCCCTCCTCGCTCCCCAGCCACACAAAGAGACATGCTTCCGCAGCATACACAATCAACATGGGCCAAATGACTGGCTGCATTGATTGCCTTCCCTCTGCAATTATGCTCCCATTGTTTACTTCCCAGTGTCATGCTTATTAAAAAGAATTCAACAATTATTGCTTTATTTAATGTTAAAGTTAGGCTGAGTGGCTGCCTGAGGCCGAAGCCCAGCCAGCAGCAGTATTCTATTAAGGCACTGTGCTCCCAGCGGCCTGTGTTTACCTATTGCCCAGCCTGTAGAGAGCTACTGTCATCCATCTTTACCTCGCTGCCCTCCCCGATGACAAAGAGGCCTCCTCTCTCTCTTAAACAAATATGCAGCCTATTGTTTATTCATTTGTAGCAGTTGATCATCGCCCCACTGGCTGTAGGGAGAGTCACTAATTGTCTGTTGTGCTTTTAGACAAAGGGGGAGAGCCCAGGGTTGGGCAGAGAGGGATTAGGGAGAGAGAGGGGAAGGGGAGGTGGACAGGAAGCAGTAGGTATGCAGTTTGGGGCGGATACATGCAGTCCCCCCAGCCACAGCACAACGTCTGGGCATGTCGCCGCTCGCAGTGGCTAATTCGAACCAGCCGCTGAACTTGGCACCCGCAGCGGCTTCTGTGGTCGTGGCTGCTGTTCCTGCTGCTGCCGGCGGAGTGGGAATCACAGGCAAAGCTGCAAGCACTCAGACTCCAGCCGTTCTCCCTATCTTCTCTCTGCTAAACAGCCTACCTTCCTTCCAGGGGAATCCCAGAGCCCATCTTTACAAGACCCCAGCCTCCTGTACACCATACAACCCACCAAGTCACACACACACACACACACACACACACACACACACACACACACACACACACACACACACACACACACACACACACACACACACACACATATACACATATACACACACACATATACACATACACACACACATATACACACACACATACACACAACCCCAGGGCTACCTGTGCCAGCACACGGCTCAGTCACTCACACACTGAGATATAAGACAGGAGTGGTATTTTATTCTACACCCAGCACAGAGTGGGTTTTTCAGACCATCTTCTTTGTGTCTTTTCACAGTGAAATACAATGACCTCATTGGATATAATTGCTGCCATGACATCAGTGTGTGTGAATAACATAGGTGCTACTTGACATTATTCATCAACATGCCTTGTGCCTGGAACCAGCTCATCATTTTGCCCCTCGGTCAATGGAGAAACCATGACGCTATGATATCACCAGATATGGTATCCTCATTGATGTGGTAAAGAGTGTGGATCAGGTTTAAATGGCAGCACACTGTGGCCTGTAGGTTCTGTGTCCACTCCCTGTCTCTGTCCCATGTTCACCTCCTGTCACCAGCGCTCACACACACACAAACACACTCGCTGCCGTCCGGAAAGCGTCCAGCTTTACCTTTAAGTGCTGAGAATCACTGGGATAATTACAAAGCAATACACAGCCAGACACTCACTGGCTCGTTCACACAGGGAATTTGGCAGCTCTCGCTGAATTGATAGCCATTTAGCCCGTGGATAGTCATCTGTTTTAATGCATTAATTTTATATTAACAGCACTGCCAAATGTAATGGTGGAAATTGGGGTATGATCATAATGGAGAGTGTGTGCGTGCCTGTCTCTCTATGTGTGTGTGTGCACGCGCCTTAGTTTGCACGTGTGTGTTTATGTGTGTGCATGTATTATACTGCTCCATTGGGGGCCATTCTGTGGAATTACCGGCTTGTGTTGGCACTCTAGCTGCCTTCCACCCTTCCAGTAATACCCATGTCCATGTGACGTTGGCTCTCCTCTCTTCACTCCCAGCTACTGTTTTGGTTAAAGGTGTATTTTTACATCCCATTGAAGTGGATGGAAATGCAGGTGTATGCAGCACTCTGGGTGGGTGTTGTAACTGATCTGTCCTTATATTGCCCACTGAGAGGCCAGGGTGCAGTGTTAAGTTGCCAGAGAGATGATGTGGTGGCGCCCACACCGCCCCAGTCCCTCTCTACCTGTATGAGCACAGAGCCCTGCTTCAACCTCCACAGAGAGAGGAGGTAGAGTACAGAGGCCTGGCTACAGAACAGCACACACATTCTGCCTCCCTCGCCCCATCCTTCTCCAGCACTCCATGCTCCCATTCTCTTATCCATGCTCGGCTAAAACTCCTGTCTCCTGTACGGCTGTCGTAAATTCACAGCCAATTAAATGGAACTGAAGAGAAGTTGAAGCCATGCGGCCTGTTGAGGAGGGACCGACAGCCGTCCTCCAGCCTCCACCCAACTCTGTAGCTCAGCTCCTCTCAGGGCCTCAGTGGGGTGCTTGGTGCTCTGGGGCCCCTGTGCAGGGCAGCCCAGGCAACCTCCTCTCCTTTGGAGCGGCCAGGCCAACTCCTCCCAGCTCTCTCTCCCAACATGACTTTTTAATTAAACCGCTGAATTCCTGCACTCCAGTTGGAGGTGATTTATCAGCTAGGGGCTTCATTGCAGGATCATAGGAAACAGACACAGGCCCAGTCTAATGCATTACTGTGTTTCACATCCAATGTTTGTGTGTACATGTGTGTGTGTGCTCCTAGATAGCATCACTAGACTCTCTCACATCTATAATGTTGATGGAATCCTGTGTGTTTGTGAGCGTGCGCATGCATGGGGGTGTTTCAGAGAGCCCCTGTTCCCATGGGTAGTGTTTAATCCCGTTTCTCATATAGAGCTCCCAGCCTACAACTGGTCAGATGGAACGGTCCGGGGAGGGGGGTGCACTGCTGTGTTGGCCCTGTACTGACAGGCCCCATATCTCTAACAACAGTCCTCCACCACCTCCACACTCTGTTTGGTACGGCCCGGTGCTGAGTATGTGTGGTTGTTAACACACTTACAGGTGTCTGTGGTCTGTAAGAGGTGGTGATACAGAGGGGATGAGGTCTGGTTTGGACTGAGTCGGGCCCTGCCTACAGCCCAGTCAGTTTTGAGGTGATATACGGCCTGTTCTAGGCCAGGCAGTCTCAGGTTCACTCCTGCATAAATCCTGTCCTTTTTATGGGAAGCTGTAAAACTCCCAGGATTTTTTTCCTACCTCCTAAAACTAACTTTGAAGTTTAGGTCAGGTGTCGTCTGTTTTTTTTTGTGTGTGGACTCACTGTCTCCTTGTAGATTTTTGCAGCCTTGAGTCATAATGCAGTCCCTCTCGTTCCATTTTTTTTGTTCGACATCTGCTATGCCTAAAAAACCGTGTGCCATTTCTCAGCTCAGCAATCACACAATGAATTTGGTGTTATCTACGAGTAAATCTGTCTGTCAGATTTCTCTGTACCTGAGCTCTGATGCAATATGTGTGGACGGAAGAGAAGGAGGGGGAAGAGGAGGAGAAAGGAGGGATACAGCCCCCACCAGCAGAATATCCAGCAGCACCTATTCAATGACATCATGGAGGGCTTCAAACAAGGCGAGGAGGGAGAGCACAGAGAGAGAGACCGACCCTTTTAGAATCACCTAATATCTCTATTACACTGGGGCTTTTCCTGGAAGCAGTGTCCTAATGTACGTTTAGGTGTAGAAGTGAGATATATAAAACCAGGGAGAATGGAATACAATTGCCGAGAAAAGCCCATAGCGATATTACAATATTACCAGAAAATTAAACATTAGAAGAAAATATGGGAGCATTTCTGGGAACATAATATTGTTATGATTTTTTCTCAGCCCAGGCTGTCAACACCTGATTCAGATGTAATGTGGTTAAAAATGTAATGTTTCCATTGCTTTTGCATTTCCCAGCCATCGAAACATGTTGCCTCACTGCAGGGCAAGCCGGTTCAGGCTCCTCTTAATTAATCAATTTGTTTTTCCCAACCTTTGTCTGAGTGTGGGGGTGGCCTGTACGGGAGATTAAGAGAGTCGTGGTGGGAGGCAGATACAGGATGTATACAGGATAACATACATTTTTTTCCTCTCTCAGCATGAAGCCACACATTCAAAATGAAAACCCGTTTCAAATAAAACGATACGGGAAACGTAGCAATCTTTCTTATAATCTGCTTGTGCGTTGTGAATTAAAGTCATTTTTTATCATAGCATTTTCAGTTTTCACATGATATGACAAATTGCAGTAGCAATTGTCTTGGTTAGGATGAATAATTACCTATCAAATGCATCCAATAGTATCTCCTCCTCTAAGCTCCAATTGCCTTATTTTCATTGCCTATCCAAGCAATTCTGTCTGGCTGTCAAAGCCATGCATGGAAAACCCCATGCCATTCTTACAATTTTTACATGTATTTATTTTCCTGGCAGTTTTTAATGGAGCATTAATGATGTTTATTTGGATTCATTATCTGATCTAGTCCCCATCTGGCAGTGAAGTGGTTGTTGTTTTCAGTCCTTTCACCCACTCAGCCACTGAATCTCACAAGAGACTAGGCCATGAAGATTAGAATAGAAAAAAAAAAACATCTTGTGATGATTGACATTGATTGCAGCCCCAGAAATCCACAGCTAGACTCCAGAGTGGGCCGTATGAACAGAACATGACAGGCATGAGAAGCAGTGAGAACCGTGGCCATACTGAGTCATTGTAAACATGAAATGATCAGGACCCTGTTTTATAGGATAATTATCAATACCTCTACCGATCCCCTCGTCAGGGCCATATTGTGTTGGCATTGTAGGGGGTAATTAGTGTGTGGGTCCGTGGTGTAGTGGGGTGTGGTGTTGGGAGAGATGGTGTCACTGTGGGGTGTGTGGCATGTTGTGTGTCATTATAGGGTGTGTGTTGGGTGTGGGGTACAGTGGAGGTGGAGTGTCAGTGTGGGGCACTTAGAGGAAATGATGGGGTTGTTAGGTCAATAATGTTGAGTCTCTGTCCCCTGAAGGTCACTACCCTGTTGAGGAATGTTCTAGCTCGTTTCAGAATGTCACCCCCCCCCCCCCCCCCCCTCCGCATTCCCTCTCTCTCCCTGGTTCTTGCTGTGATAGGGAGGATTTGACTGGCCCTGATCAATATTTAGCATCCCATGCATGAAACAGGCAGATGTTTGGAGTTTCCTTCTCAGAGACGGGAGGCTTCTCTTGAGTGAAAGGGATCAATGCTCCCTTCCGTCTGCCAGGGCTGTGGTCCTGTGGTCCTCTGAGGGGTGTGTGATGTGTGCCTCTCGCCCGCGCCTGGGCCCCTGAGACCAGCCCGGCTCCCACCCCTCTCTTCTCCTGTCCTGTTAGTCCACAGACAGACACAGAGAGAGATACAGGGCTCAGTCCAAACAGAACAGTGTGGAAGAGGGCTGGGTGTTAAACAACAGGGCTGTGATTGGTAATTGATTTGTTCATTTGCGAACTGTGTGAGTGAAAGTGAGTCAGTGGTGCCTGGCTAGCTGTCTGCCGTCAGTTAAAAGCCCTTTCTCTCCCTCTCTCTCTCCCTCTCCCTCTCTCCCTCTCTCTCTCTCCCTCTCCCTCTCCCTCTCCCTCTCTCTCTCTCTCTCTCTCTCTCTCTCTCTCTCTCTCTCTCTCTCTCTCTCTCTCCCTCTCCCTCTCCCTCTCCCTCTCCCCATCTCCCTCTCCCTCTCCCTCTCCCTCTCTCTCTCTCTCTCTCCCTCTCTCTCTCTCGCTCTCCTCCCACAGCACCTGCAGCATCAGGAGAACGCGGTGGAGGGAGATGCCTGCTACTACCACTGTGTGCTGTGTAACTACTCCACCAAGGCCAAGCTCAACCTGGTCCAGCATGTGCGCTCCATGAAGCACCAGCGCAGCGAGAGCCTGAGGAAGCTCCAGCGCCTGCAGAAGGGCCTGCCTGAGGATGACGAGGAGCTCAGTGCCATCTTCACCATCCGCAAGTGTCCGTCTGCTGATACAGGTAAGATACAGAGGATTTACTCTCCCCTATATTTTACAATGGGATACAGACACACTCACCAGCTACTGGCTGTACCTGTAGCTGCTTCATAATATTTCACACAGGGACTAAAGAGGGCTTTATTTTATGTCCTCTGTGGTATAGATATGAGCAGCAGTGCTTATGTTAAATATCAAAGATAATTTGACTACTTTCATGGAACCAGCTACCTTTAGACAGTGACTGTGCTGCTGTTGCTGTTGTTATTTTTCCCTGCAAGGGAAATGTAATGAAAAACATACTGATAGACCACTGCGCCACCCGGGAGACCACTGCCACCCATCACAGTGCTAGCTGTGCCACTAGAGATCCTGGTTCGAGTCCAGGTTCTGTCGCAGCCGGCCGCGACCGGGAGACCCATGGTGCGGCGCACAATTGTCCCATCGTCGTCTGGGTTAGGGGAGGGTTTGGCCGGTAGGGATATCCTTGTCGCACTAGCGACTCCTGTGGCGGGACAGGCGCAGTGCACGCTGACCAGGTCGCTAGGCGTACGGTGTTTCCTCCGACACATTGGTGCGGCTGGTTTTCTGGGTTGGATGCGCACTGTGTTAAAAAGCAGTGCGGCTTGGTTGGGTTGTGTTTCGGAGGACGCATGGCTCTCGACCTTCGTCCCCCCCAGCCCGTACGGGAGTTGTAGCGATGAGACAAGACAGTAACGACTAACAATTGGACACCACGAAATTGGGGTGAAAAAGGGGTAAACATTTTTTTTTAATCATACTGATAAACTGATTTTAAAAAGTAACAGTGGTTGAAATGTGAGTAAGTGTCAGTGCCGTATCGTATTCAAACAAGACAAACAGCTCCCAATGCCACTGGGGCTGTGCTATGATATTGATATAAGCAGGTAAAATGGTGCACATTTATTTTCTTTGGCACCTCAGATTCAACATACAGCGTGCTCTAGATTGTTTTACTTTTGCTCGCACAAAGAGCATATCTACCAGGAAAGCCACCTGCCCTCTGTAACTCCTCCCACACAGGTAGAAGGCAGGAAGTAGCTACTGTGCCTCCATTCTGTCAGGCACAAACCCTACACTCTACGTTTATTTATATATTTTAATAATAGGCTCAGTTCAGAATAGTGCATGTATTCAGAATGTATATTCACATCTTTTGTTCCTAGTCACAACTAAATGAACTGTAACTAATTATTTCTGAAAGCAGCCTTTTTTTCTATATATGCACAATTCAGTTGGATGCTTTCTGAGAAATAATACTAATAATTCTGAGATCAGGCCGTGCCTGCAGTTAATGGAGACTACAGGGCCTTGCTGTTCAGCCAATAAAGACACATTCAGAGATGCCATCAGGCCGGAGGTAGGAGGAGCAAAGCAGCAATACAGATACACCCACAGCAGCAGCAGTAAAAGGCACAAACAAAAGCAAGGATTGGTCGTTTGTTAGGGGCCGATTAAAAAGGAGTGAGCTGTGGTCAATTAACACTGTGTCTTAGCACAGATTTGGTTTTCTAATCATTTTAACTTCTGCACCCTGACAAAGGGCCTCCATTGTGTGTGTCCCCGCAGAGTGCCGTCACTGCCCTCCCTCACACTCACTCTGTGTGTTGTTATGTAAAAAAAAGTCTGGGCCTCTGAAAACGCTTTGTTCCAAGGAGGCAGGGATAATGAAGCCAGCGGCCGGGAAATTGCGCAAAAGGCAGTCACAGATCTGAGGCAAATCATTAGAGAACACATTTAGACGAGCAATTAAGGACAATTAAGCTTTCTGCTCACTGCACTCCAAATATGTTAATGACTACAGTACAGTGGACAAGTGAACATGTAAAAGCAAGAGGAAGCCCACTTAGGTTAAAAGGGTGGGGGGTTGGGGATTTTGTGTTAGAGGAAGGAGGGGGGCTGTGGTGTGGTTCACAAACAAGTCTCATTTTCTCTTTTTTGGTTGAGGTTCTGTTTATTTATATATCTTCTTTCCTAACCTTCGATGTGCGTTAATGGATAACCCCGTTTGTAAGAAACTGAGTGAGGCTAGCTGTAGGTTAGGTAATGGGCTCCTGCACGGGGGTGGTGTGGGCAGAGCAACACACACACACACACACGCGCACACACACACACACACACACACACACACACACACACACACACACACACACACACACACACTGTACACATACGCTGGGGGTGCTCTCTCCAGCCCCCCTTCGGAGATACATCAAACTACAGTCTTCCAGACCACATTATCCCACAGTAAACACACGTCAAACACTACAAGATGGTGGATAAAAACGTTCTACTGTGTGATAATTGTTTAGGCCGCTAGTGGGGTTTAGTTCAAGGTGTGTACTTTGAAGATGACTTGATTGCTTTGCTGTCAGGTCCTTCAGTTGATTAATTTAATCACCTCATCTTTTCCCGAAAGTAATTCAGCTACTTTTGACCTGAGAGGTTGAGAAATAGAACGGGAGGGTTGTTAGGAATTAGATCACTAGGTTTGGCTGATTGTAACACACTGATGAAAGGCAAGGGGAGTTCATTGTAAATGTATCACAAGGTCAAAGGGTGGAATTGCTCATGTGTACAAGGCGTTGTTTTATCAAGACATCCAGAGATCATTATGATCCGGTACTTTAACCGTAAGCATAGAGATCTCCTAATGTCTCTCCCAGTCCCTATCCTGTGTTAGTGACTCTGTTAGCGGCTATGCACCATGCTAAGGGCCGTTGTTGTCATGGTCCTGAACAGTCTGGCATCCTGGGACTTTAGAAAGCCAGCGGATCCTTTAATAGCCTGTGACTTGATGTTTACCAAACTGAGCTCTGCGAGGCCAAACGGAGCTCTGCGAGGCTCAGCGCTGAAGGCCTGATTGATTGTGCTATAGAGTCAGCCTCTGCTCGCTCCCGCCTTACAGGCCAGCGGACACTCTCTGCCAGGAAAAGACTGGGCGCAGACCAAGAGCGTCTGGAACGGCTGCCACATCCCCTTTAAGAGCCAGGGCAAAGTTTTCCCTCTCTCCTTCGCCCCTTTTTTCCCCCTTTATATATAGTTTTTAAAGGTCCGTTAAATTAAATGAAGTGTGTAATAAAGAATGTCAGCCTTTTCTCGCTCTCCTACCCCCCCCCCCCCCCCCCCCCCCCCCCCCCCTTCGAGCATCTTGATCGAATTACGCTGATAATGAACATACCTTTTCATCAGCGAGAATTAACTGTTGTGAATTCCTAGACTCCACCCCCCCCTTCTCCCAAACTACCGCTTCACCTCCTAATGCCTTGTCCCAGCACCAGTGAATGACCCCCCCCCCCCCCCACACACCCCCCTTTAGAGCTGAACCATTCCCTCCTGGTGTAATATTTAATTTCCTCCCCGCTAGCTCTTCGGAGGCGTAGGACCCTTTCTTGTGGTCGAGGCACAGTTGCTAAAGTGGTGGAAGGTTCCCCTGCTTGTTAAAACAAAGCTGGCCCTGGATTTCTGGGTCAGCTAGGCAGTAATTCCCCTGACTGCTGCTGGGTTTGGAGCGCTGCTCTGTTGGTGTTAGGTGCTGGGCTACTAGTCTCCACAGGAGCTAGCTAGGAACTAGGCTTCCCCCAATCAGCAGCCTCCCTGCAACAGCCCAAGGAGCCCTGACCACTGTATCAAAGACCAGAGTGATGTCATGAAGGAAAAAGGACAGATGACAACACAAGAAGGCTTCTCTCTGCAAACAGATGCAGGCAGCACAGAAATTAGGACCGTGTTTGCAAGGTGTGTAATCACACATGCACTCACACAGAAAGCCTTGCTGGGCGAAAGGTCTGTGTTTTTAGGAAGTTGTGGGGTACGGGCGGCTGGGCAGGCGGAATCCGAAGGCCAGAGGTTTTTGGTGCCATGTCTCCCCTCTGTAGAGCGTTCAGGGAGAGATGCAGGCAGCACAGAAATTAGGACCGTGTTTGCAAGGTGTGTAATCACACATGCACTCATACAGAAAGCCTTGCTGGGCGAAAGGTCTGTGTTTTTAGGAAGTTGTGGGGTACGGGCGGCTGGGCAGGCGGAATCCGAAGGCCAGAGGTTTTTGGTGCCATGTCTCCCCTCTGTAGAGCGTTCAGGGAGAGTGCTGCTAAGGCGGCAGAGATGAATTTCCTGTCCAATTAGACCAACGCTGGGATAAAAGGCAGCCATTGTTTTAATTCCTGCCCCCGCTCTGAAAATGTGCTGCTTAAGCATGTTCCTCTGTGGCTCGGCCTCCATTTGTCTTCTTTAACCCTTTCTCTGGCTGGCCGGGGGGGAACAAAGGAGGCCTCAGAGGGACCCCAGCCACACCCACACCCCAGCCACACAGCTGCCCTACCCCTGTCCCTGGGTGGAGATGCCACAGAGCACAGCCCGCTGCTGCCCTGTACTTACACACTGCACACAGCCCAGACACCGACACCTCACTGGATACACTGGCAGAGAGAGGGAGGGGAGAAGAGACGAGAGGAGAAACTCTTGTTCCAGGTACGTGTGTGTGGGTTTTTAGTGTGTGTATGGGGACTGATAGCTAGTGTGACACTCGGGCATTGGATGACACTATTTCTTTTGAGTGATGTTCACCAGGGCATAGAACTCACTGACACATTGGGGTTTCTCATTTCATAACAGTTAATGGACTAAAGTTCTTTTTTGAGCACTGAACAGAATGAGATCATGCCTTTTAAAAAGGGCAAAGTTCAATGGTTACTGCATGGTGGGTGCCCTTCTGCCCGTGACTAGGGTCCTAGTGAAGGTGTGGTGGAGGGGAGCAGCGTGAGTATGCGGTGTGTGCCTGCACTGTGTGTGTGTGTGCCTGCACTGTGTGTGTGTGTGTGTGTGTGTGTGTGTGTGTGTGTGTGTGTGTGTGTGTGTGTGTGTGTGTGTGTGTGTGTGTGTGTGTGTGTGTGTGTGTGTGTGTGTGTGTGTGCGGAGGAGGCTGAGAAGGAGAACAAACAGGGCTGACGGTGTGGATTAGCCCCTGCTGTAAATCTGCCTCAGTCACAGATGGCAGGCCCTTGATCACTGGTCTGTGACGGCTTGGCTCTCATCGCAGGAGGAAATCCCTGTCTGTGAGGTGGCTGGGAGGGAGGCTGGGGCCGGGGCCGGGGCCCGTCAGAGCAGCCTCCACTCATTGTCTCCAGTCTCTCAGGACACAGGGGCCTGCCTGGCCAGTCAGGGGTTTAGCAGCAGTCAGAGGGGGGGTATAGAGGGGTGACGGGTGGGCTGGATAGTGACACTGCAGTAGCCATGGTAAACACCCCGCCAGCAGAGCTTGCTACTCAGGTCTCTAACCAGGAAGCGCAGTAACAAGAGCCTGGCCAGCATATCCCAGTGGGTGTGGCCTAGCGAGTGGGCAGAGAAGCATGCAGGCTGTTTGCATGGGCAAATGGAAATGAGGCCAAAGGATGCGTGGAATTACTGCATACTGGCGGAATCCAATTTGATTTCACTTAAAGGGGTGCGCTTCCAGGGTCACACACTTAATAGCAAGCCATGTCCTGACAACAGAGGCATCCCTCTTATTCCCACACGCCTCTCTCTCTTTCCGTCTCATACATAATTCTATGGTCCCAAAAAAGCTGTCAAAGAGCTTCATGCCTAAAAAAATGTGCTAATAAGGCAAATGCAGGATTCTCACTCATCTTCTGGGGCCCCCAGCTCTCTGGCAGCCCTTACGGAGGCTCTTGCACAGCCGACAGGACATGTCAACAGTGGGGGGGAAATGGTGGGCTTTCAAACCATCCTCACCTAAACTGGGCTGGAATACCTCACGCTCATGCAGTTTAGAAGCCAGGTCCTCTCCCTTCCTCTCACCCCCTGCCTGCCCCTGAGAGCTGCACATTAGCTGGGCTTGGAGCTTTACCTTCTCCAGCTCCCACAGTGTTCCTGAAGGAGTGGGTCCTGTGGCGGGGCTGTGAGAGCAGAAGCCAGGGGAAAGCAGGGGTGAGCCTGGCCACGCTCCGATGGCGTTGCGGGGGCGGCATGCAGCACAGCTCCCTCCCACAGACGGGAGGAGCACAGGAGACGGACAGCAGCCATCCCTGGAATGTCCTCCTTTTTCCATGCTTGTTAAAATGCTACGTAAACCTTCCCAGAAACAGGATATTGTAGCCCCTAACCACCAGCCACTTCTTCCACGCCATACTATGTCCAATCTGAAATTTACTTTGCTCTATGCTGTTTTAATAAAGGCTGTTATTGCGGTGATGTAGAGTGGAGATGAGGTCTGGGTGAGGAGGGTTAGTAGGGTGAGGAGGGGCCCCTGTAGGGCCCGGGGCCCAGTGCCCAGTCTGGCTCCTGTCAGACAACTGGCCTCTAATCCAGGACCCAGGGGCACTGAGAGCAGAGGAAATTGTTTGCTGTCCGCAGAACGTGGCAGGAATTTCATAAATACATTACCTTTCATTTTAAAATAAAAATAAAAAATAGCCTTTTATTATTAAAAAAGCTGAAATAATGACTTTATAGACTTTCAAGTTGTGCACGCTACACAGTCACACTCATATGGCCCTGCTGTCCAAACTCACACAAGGAAGCATTTTCTTTTCCCCTGGTTTATAGATGTTCTCTGTATAAATTCCACTGCTGGCTCATCCTGCAATAGCAAATTGACCAGAAAGCCACGATCCTATTTTGGGATAGACTATGAATCAAAACGTCCTGTGTCCATATTCATTCTTCCTGCATTTCATGACTGTACCCCAGAGCACTAAGCACTGGGTTGGATGGCACTGACCACGGGCTGCACTGCCTCAGCCTCTCTCTGCCTGGCAGGTGAACAGACTGGCCCACTGTGTGTCTGTCAGTCAACCCAATAGATGGCCTATGCAGTAGAGCACCAGGCTTTAGGTTGGAAGACAGAAACAGAGAGGGATAGTGAGAGGAGGCCAAGTGAAGGGTGAACTCAGAAACTACAAAGATATTTTATTCCGAAACAAAGTTTGGACAGAATATACTCAGTCTACTTTTCAGCTTGAACTTTTAACATAAAACCTTTTTGCATAATGAGCTTTCTACATAGATACACTAGGCTCTATTGAGTTTGTTCACTATGTGTGATGTGCTCTGTGTTTCAGCATCAGGGATGGCACATGGGTGTAAACCTGAGCTGGATTTTATGTTTTACATACTCATAAATAAGTGCACACATAGGTGTCCACACACACATAGTTAGCGGGTGTGTGGGTGAGAGAGGCCCTCGCTCCCTGTCATCGAGCCCGTTTTCAGGCCTTTATTTCAGCCGCCGACGAGGTGCGTCGCCGCCAGCAGAGAGGAGACAGGCGGCGCATTATAATATTGGTTTCCCTCGCTCCCGTCATTACCAGACGCTCTCCTTGAAAGCTGATCCAAAAGATAGACAGTCCATCAGGAGACAGTCTTCTCATTTGTACTTACTAACCGTGTTAATGAGTTCTATTTCCAGGCCCTGAGGCTTTGCTGCTGCATGTCTGAGCAGAAGTGGGGAGCAGCGATTTAGGGTGCTGGGTTGCACACTCCGGAGGTGTCTGGGGGGGGGGGGGGGGGTTATGCAGTAGCCCTGCTTGCCCACCTGTCACTCAGCGAGAGAGTGACCACAGACTCTCTTGTGGGCCTGTCAGTCTGGCTTGAGGGCATGGAGGGCTGCAGGCTCTGTGGTTGCAGAAAGGGGAACTGAGAATAGATGCGCTGACGTTCAGAGAATGGCTCTGATGGGTTTGATTAAACCAGAAGCAGCAACCGTGTCAGACAGGAAGCATAAGAGAAGGAGAGGAAAAGCCTTTGAGAGAGAGAGTTCAATTTATAATTTCTTTGAAAATACCTTGTGTACTATATGAGTTTTTAGTGACTAGGTTATTATGAGTTTAGTCGAGGTGAATGTTTATAGGATTCTACTGCAGCGTCTTTGCAGATAAGCAACATGGCTGGCTGTTGTTCCACTAGTGCAGACAGCGGCTTGGCAGCCATCTTGGTTTATTTAGAGGAAATGCTGTAATGTAAGTGTATCACAGTCACTTCCCCAGTGTGACTCATTTCACTGGCTCTGTAATCACACTACACCAATAATGCCAAGTGTTCCATATAAATCCCATCCAATCAAAGCTCTGTTTTAGGCCATCCTGGACAGCACACATAGGCACATCCATAAATCCATCACAGCCTAACATTTGATCGCTATACGATACGTCTGTAATGTGGCTACCTCTCCTGCCGATCACTTGTAACTTTTCATTTGACATCAGCAGATAAGTTTTCTTTGTAGCTTACTTGGACTTCCCCCAAGACACACATTTTGATCTCACGCCCAGTAGGCCCTTGTTCGGATACATTTGCTATTGATTGCGCTGTTTGTTTATGTCAGGTATTCTGGGAACAAGAGCCAATAAATTCTTAAACGCCGTTAGATCGCTTTATTTGTTGCTATGTTTTGGTGTTGCGAGACCAAGCAGTTCACTCACTGTCAGAATCAAGGCAGCTCAATTTGACCATAGGCAACATGAGAGAGTGGAGAAGTTTGGGAAGTTTAGAATGGAGGCAGTGAAGGCTTTATTTAGTCTTTTTTAATAAGGCCTGTTTGTCCCCCCAGAGAGCACTGGCAGATCAAAGGCCATGATCTTTGCTCTGGATGAGTTCAGTCTCAGCTCAGCCGCCCTGACTCTCCCAGCTTCTCCCAGCCTGACAGCAGAACAAAACCAGGGAGTAAAGAATGCCCTCTCCAGCAGCCAACCTGCCCTCACACTGAAGGCTCCATTACAATAAAGGCAGATGAAACAAACACTGGCTGAAAGCAAGAGATGATTCATTATCTGTCCCGTGATAGATGTGAATGACTGGCGGAGAGAACCACTGTGGTGTCTGATTGTGTGTGTTTCTTACACACCATACCCTCTCTCTCTCTCTCTCTCTCTCTCTCTCTCTCTCTCTCTCTCTCTCTCTCTCTCTCTCTCTCTCTCTCTCTCTCTCTCTCTCTCTCTCTCTCTCTCTCTCTCTCTCCACACGGACACACACTTTCATACACACACATACAGCATTGTGTGTGTGCGTTGTCGTCAGAGCCTTGTGCTGTCTGTTCCTCCACCTCATCAATTAAAAGCAGCCAGGCAGATGGCAGTGATGAGAGAGGAGCAGGAATAATTCAATAGTGAACCCTGCTAACCTTTACCTGTGGGCCTGCACGCCTGCCATTGATTCAGCCTGCGTCTGATTATTCTCTAGGGAGGGAGGGTATGGATGAGTGAGGAGAAAAATACATGGGGAAAAATGAGAGAGAGAGAGAGAGAGTCCAGGTTTGTTATGGTGGTGACATCAGTGCGCTCTATCAGTGGCCCGTAGGGGGGAGCAGGTGTTTGGCTCGCAATGTCTCCCGTTACCCCCGGCAACCATCATCACCTTTCCCCCCACAGGGATAGGCTGGGTATCAACAGTACAGGGACAGGGATTCTCACACTGTCCCCCCGGCCTCAAAGGACCACTCTGGCCTCACCTATACACCACCCACACTGGGCAGGCTATTGATCACAGCACATCTTCAGCTCCTGGCCCAGTGTCTGCATACTGCAGGGGAATCTCCCTCCCCGCTTCAAACAAAGTGTTAACATTGGTCCTAATAGAGGATGAATGTTTAGATGCAGAGTGTTGAGGGGTAGTGTGGTGGTGCTCTGTGGCTGCTGATTGGACAGCCGTTTCCCTGTGAAGGCCTGTTTGTTAAAGAAGGGCTGAAGTTTGGAAGTCAGTTGTGCCCATGGCCTGGGCTGGGTGGAAGTCTGGATTTGGAAGTCAGTCGTGCCCATGGCCTGGGCTGGGTGGAAGTCTGGCTGACTATATTTAACCAGATGTGAGGCCCTTTTTCTGCACAGTGACAATCCAAGACAAGATGGTATTTGTTTTTGACAAACTGGAACATTCCTGCTGTTTGACTGGGCTAGATTTATGGCATCCCTCCTGATCCGGTGGAAGACATAGCCCTCACACTGTCTCTTTGTCTGGTTGGGCCCACTGCCTTGTCACTGCTATTTTATTAGCTGCTACTAGACAGATTCCCCCACAAGCCTGTTTAGATGGGCCAGAGGAGTCCACCCTGGCCCACTGATGGATGGTATTTAAAGTGCAAAAACTCCCAGAAAAATGACTATTGTGTATTATCTTAGTGCAGTCTGGGCGCGGGCCCCTCAGACAGGGCGGGGCGGTGGAGAGGAGATTCACCAGTCATTAGAGCAGAAGCCCTGCATCAAAGACATAACTCCCATCTGAAGGGTTATATCTGTTTCTTAAACGTGTTGTATTATGTGTCTTGGCCATCCCCTCGACCTGGTGTCTGTTTACATTACAGTATGCAGGGCACAGCCACGGAGACAAAGGCCTGCCTCTCAAACACCACCCAGAATGAATACGGCCAAGAAGTGTGTTTCTCTCTGTTGTGTCACTCATGGGTTTCAGATTAAAGCTCTGCATTTCCTCGTAAAATAGTGCCTCATTTCTACTCATGATTAGAAATAAACTACTCAGATAAAATCATGGGCAGGTCTGTTTTCTGAATTTCCTATTGTCTTTGTTTTACACACTGCCTATAAAATGGTTACTGCATATGCAATCATTGCCTGTTGATTTCCAATCCCTGCAGCAGTTTATAAGGGCTTTTTCCTTTTTTTTGTTTGGGGATTTTTGGCATGGTTATTTGTTGAGCCCTCAGAGTTCTGTAAAGCATATTCTTTCATTTAAAAATGAATTTGGAAGACACAAAGACGGGAGAGAGAGAGGAAAATATGTTGGAAGACAGCAGAAAAAACACCCTGACCAATTTGAACCATTAAGATGAATAATCCACTGTTAAGAAACCAAGAAAAGGTCAATTTTCACGCTACCTGCTCAGTAAGCATACAGGAGAGCCCGGCGTATCGAGTCAATTCAGCCACGCTGCACAGTCAAGAGGAAAGGACACGCAATTCAGGCCCACTTTAGAGTTGTGCCGCTATGTTAGACCAAGTGCTGCTATAAAAAGATTTTTGCCTCGCTCACTCAGGCTGATGGTCTCATGCACTTGTTTTTGAAGTTTGAATGCTCTCCTTGCCGTGATACATGTAGACTTGGATGGCCTGTTTAGAAATAGTTTATTAACTTGGCCCCAAAAAATACAACATTTGCCTTTATATAAGTCCTTGGTCTGAGATTCAGAATGCACAACAACAGCCTTATTCAGAGGCATAAGGTACAGGATAAACCCACAGCATCCAGAGAGAGTCTGGGCCTCTAGCCAGTGTTCCCACAGCCGGTGTCAATGCAGGTGAGAGCAACCTCTGTCTATTCAGGAGCAGGTTAGACAGTGCTGTAACACGCTGATGGTGATATAGAAGCAGAGAGAGAGAGAGCAGAGAGGTCAGTGTGCAGCAGGAAGCATAGCCCAGTGCACCAGACAGGCTAAAGGCCTCTCCTCTCCCCAGACCCCACAGCCCTCTGTAGGGGATGGAGCTGGTGCTGCTCCCCTGTGTGGCTCTTAATAGAAATGGAGGGGGATTACACTGATGCGTCTATGGTCTGTGGTCATCTGAATTTTAAAACAGGGACTAATGGTGTCTGAGAAGGGTGGCCTGGCACTCAGGGAGTTGCATTAACATCCAGGTCTGTGTCACTCTTCCCTGTTCCCTTAATGAACCACGGATAGGGAACTCTGTTGGAAATAACAGGCAAGTCAATGGCTATTAAACAGCCAGCACACACAGTTCAAATAACTAGACTAGAGAAACCCTGCTGTAGAGAGATGGAAGGGGCTAACCCCAAGCAAAAGCAGCCCGTTTGTTTGGAGATAATATGTACACATCTGCTACAGTTTGGGAGCTAGATAATGTACTTAATTCCTGTTGGGCTGTGTGAAATATTACTTCAGAGGACCTGGTGAGAAAAAAGGCATGATTATGGGGTGTATTTTGGAAATGAGTGTCTCTCTCGTGTATATGTTGAATATCTCAAGCACGTGGGAAGGTTGAGACGGGGCACATATTTGGGGGCGAGAAGCAGTATGGCGTTACAGTGGCGGTGTCTGAATGGACGGTGCAGGTCACTGTCAATCAGCCAGACGGAGCGCTAATCTGCCGTTTGTTTGGTTTCCTCTGGTCCTCTGTCAACGGGGCCCAATATGGCAGGGCGAATTAGGAAAAATGGCCCGTGTTTTTGTCATGTAAAACGGGGCGAGAAAATCTAATTGGGTGGGGGAGAGAGAACGATGTCTCCTTTGTTTAAGGGCCTTCCGCAGTCACTTTCCAGGCCCCATTGTGAGTGGCCCACAATAGCATTAATGTGTGCTCTTGGTCTGGGCTCTTCCTTTCTGTGGCTCTCTGTGCAGTCAGCTCCTGTCCGTTCCACTCTGTCTCCACGCTTCACCTCCACGCTCCAACTGCGCTGAGGACGGGGCACAGAGAGACCCCTCCACCACTACTACCCTTTTCCCAATCCCATATACCCCCCCCCCCCCCCCAACCCCACCCCCACCACAGCCCTTACCCTGCCTGCCTGCCCCGTTTTCTTACTCCAGCACATTAAAAGAAAAGAAATGGAGAAAAGGCTAATTCTTTCCCTTCTTTGTCTGCCCTCCGTTTCCCGCCTCTGGAAAAGTATCTTTACATTTCCTGGTGCATGTTATCTGATTTCAAGAATTCAGTCATTCAATGAGACATTATTTGATTGCTCAGTAAGTTAAGAGTCAGTACTTGCCATGAGGGGTGACCAAATTCACGATGAAAGATTTGTGTCTTCATCAAAAATAAGTAAAAACTTTCAATTCCTAACATCATGAGAATACTGGGCAGTGACTCGGTACTGGACAGTGACTCGGTACTGGGCAGTGACTCGGTACTGGACAGTGACTCGGTACTGGGCAGTGACTCGGTACTGGACAGTGACTCGGTACTGGACAGTGACTCGGTACTGGACAGTGACTCGGTACTGGGCAGTGACTCGGTACTGGACAGTGACTCGGTACTGGACAGTGACACGGTACTGGGCAGTGACTCGGTACTGGGCAGTGACTCGGTACTGGGCAGTGACTCGGTACTGGGCAGTGACTCGGTACTGGACAGTGACTCGGTACTGGGCAGTGACTCGGTACTGGACAGTGACTCGGTACTGGACAGTGACTCGGTACTGGGCAGTGACTCGGTACTGGACAGTGACTCGGTACTGGACAGTGACTCGGTACTGGGCAGTGACTCGGTACTGGACAGTGACTCGGTACTGGACAGTGACTCATTTGATTGAGAGGTTGCTTGTGATACATTACTACTTAGAAGTTGTTACTTCAGCTTACCTGCCAAAACAGCATATTAGTGAACATAGTTCATTGGAATGTTTCTCTATTGTAGTGTAGAGAGGGCAGAAACATTTGTAGTTGTTGTTGTATCTAATCGACCCAAACTGTTGGGTGACATTGTACCTGATTGTCAACAGGCAGGTTTGGAGTGCACCCCTGCACTTACTGTGATTTCTCTCAAGTGTGATGGTGGTTAGTCTTCTTTCATCTAAAGATAGGAACCGTCTTTAAATTAGCCCTTGAGCCTCACTTCAAAGAAGTGCACTTAACGCTTATGTGAGTCCCAATACAAATCCCCTGTGATTGGTGACTTGTCTACCTTTTTCATTTTGTTGCAATATCATATTCTAAAGCACTAGACAAATCTAATAGCAAAAAATAATAATAATGATAAAATCTGTGTTAATATAATATTTCTTTATACAAAAGCATAGTGCATAGAGCTGGGGGCAGGCAGACATGTGAGCTTGGTGAGTGGCACCACCCCCAACCCTGTCCATGTGCAAATTGAATAACGACTAACCTCGTCGTATTTAGTGCACTATTAATGGCCCTGTGCCTTGTGAAGGTGTAATCATGCGTGATAAAAACCGGGCTGAAGTTACTAAGCTACGAGCTATCTTGTGTGCATTAAAGTGTCCTTTTTTTGTTGCAAAGGTCATTCATAACTTGGTCGCGCCGTTGATGTACAGTGAGAGATATTGATTGATTAATGCATAAAGTGCTCGGAATCCATTTGGCTCTGTGAAAGGGAATGGGAGAGAAGACTTGCTCTCTCTCTCTCTCTCTCTCTCTCTCTCTCTCTCTCTCTCTCTCTCTCTCTCTTTCTCTCTCTCTCTCTCTCTTTCTCTCCCCCCCTCTCTCTCTCTCCCTCTCTCTCTCTCTCTCTCTCTCTCTCTCTCTCTCTCTCTCTCTCTCTCCCCCCCTCTCTCTCTCACTCACTCTCTATATTTTCACCTCTCCCCCCATTGTTCGAAGGGCATCATTTTTCGACGGCTAAGTTTAAGGGACAAAAGCCCCCGATTCTGCCAAGTAATGCATTCAAAGGAACATTGATTCTCATCAGTGTCAGTTGAATTACTCTCAAAGGCTTGACAAGGAGTTGCTCTTATATTAGCCTGTCTCTTCTCCTGCCCCCAAAATAATGTGTAGCTGCAAGGAGAGTTAGCTAGCAGTCCACCCCATCTCTAAGAACACAAGAAGATCATGTTTTATCTCCAAGTGCAGAAAAGTTTTATTCTCTTTTTACTCTGAACTTTTCTGCAATGTTAGCTCATTTAGTTAGATGGTGGATAGCCTGGCACAGTCACGTTCTCTCGATCCTCATTGTGATCATTGAGCCTTCCATTCATATGCAGTGTACCAATCATTGGTCATGTGAGGTTAATATTGGTGATGTCACAGGGTGTATTTTTCTGGGTTTAACCCTACCACGCTGTGTCTCCATTGTCCGTGCCTAGATTGATTCTTGGAGGACATGGATATGCTCCGCTCCGAACTCTGCGTGCCTCCTAAGGAGGTTTTGAAGAGCCTTTGAGGGCAGGGTCAGAGGGTCAGTACCTTAGCGCTCCGTGACAAGGAAGAGGAGCCCTTTATCCCTGAGGCCCCCGGCGGGGAGCCCTGTGAAAGGGGTCTGAGAGACGGCCGTTCCCCTAGAAACATGGGACCGCATTAGGGATTCAAAACAGAGTGTGCCATCCTCTGCACCTTTCATCTCCACCGGGGTCTGCTCCATTAGGATCTTTTAACTTTGTGCTGATGGCTGCTGCTGATAATGGGGCTGCCGAGAAAAGCCCCAAAAAGTAACACACAGCCCTCCTCCTCCTATAAGTGGAATAGCACAGCCCTCCTCCTCCTATAAGTGGAATAGCACAGCCCTCCTCCTCCTATAAGTGGAATAGCACATCCATCCATCCTCCGTGTACAGATTAGTCCATGCTGAATAAGCCATATGGTTAGGAGAATGTGTTGGGGTGTATTTTTTTTAAATGAGAAAATACTACACAGCATTGTGAATGTTATTTGCTGTGGCGTGCTGTGTTGCTAATGGTTTGTGGCCAGACCGCAGTGGCAGCCATCGCTGCAGCGAGAGCACTAGTGTCAGCTGCCTTAACACTCTACAGCCACCCCCCCCCCCCCCCCCCCCCCCGTAACCCCAACCCCTCCCGCTGAACTATGACGCCCACCTCCCTTCTCCATATTGCTGACAACGGATGGTGTTTGAATGATGATTCATTTTTATGCAGTGTGTGTATACATTTGAGCTATTTAGCATCTGGTTTTGTATGCAGGGATGTTGTCTATGTCTGTCTGGGAATGCAGAAAAGCCATATATGATCGGCCATCACCTCGTAGGTGGAGGTATGGAGAGATATTTGAATTAGTCTGCTAATGCTTCTGTAGAATTGCATTAATGCCCTTCTGTGGTATCACAAGCATCTTGAAAAAAGTTGCCTTTGGGGAAGAAAACACAATCGCATAAATGGTATATTTATTCATGCAGGGCAATGTTTTTCAAATGTTATAGTAATTATGAGAAATACTCTTGCTTTCCCCTACACAGCCACGGTGAAGCAAATCTCATTTCCAAGGCAAAGTGGGGAAGGAACACACTGAATAATCATTGTGTTTAAATGCTCTAGTCACAATCCCAGGTTTTATGATGGTTTTCTAATGATGTTAAATATTAGTAGAGAGAAAAGCCATAATTTGAACGCAGCAGTCGTTTTGTCAACGCTCTATCAGGACACCCGATTGCAACTGCAATGAATATTGGGCAGGGAATGAGATTTAAGGGCCATCCCTTTTGGTGTTTTATTTTGCCGACTCCCTGTCCGCCATAAATCCTCATCGCCAAGCTCTTGAAGCTAGCGCCGTCACCCACGCTCCCCAGGTGGGAATACGATTCAGCGCAGCGGCCATTTCATTCAGGGCCACTGTCCGTCCACCACAGTCATTCGTAAAAAAACTCTGGAGCAGTCCCTGTGGAGAAAACAGTCCAGTGGACTCCTGGGATATAAAAAAGCAGAGGAAGAGAGAGAAGGAGGAGAAAATGGAGGGAAAAAAGTCAGGGAGAGAAGAAGGGGGGAAATGCTTCGAATGGCTATCAAACGAAATACAGAAAGCTCAGTCCCTGATGAATGACAATGTAGAGCAAAATATGTATTGGAGACAAAGGCTTTGTCTCCTTCCTGGGCCTCTTCAATGAATTACACTGCCCCCCCCCCCCCCCCATAGCTTTTTAATTAAATGGCTGCAGCTCCATCTCTCTATCCGTAGCTCCCCATTACAGAGGCTAGATAAGGGATTGCTATCTGTAGCATGTTAAGAAAGGCTGCTGGGCAGCGAAGCCTCATGAAATTTGTCACAAGATCTAATTTTCCTCATTGCCAGACGTGATGCTTATAATTGATATGGAGGCAGTAGTAATTTATTGGCCGTCTGCAATTATTATCGCCTACGAACGGCGGAATGTGACTGCAATTTAGTTGGGGGGGGGGGGCAGTAGGTACGTGTGTGTGGTGGTAGTGGTGGGGGGAATGTAGTTTCAGGTTGTGGTGCAGATTTCTTTCTTTTTTTGTATCTTGGTGTGTGTGTGTCCAACCGCCATGATCACTTCGGGATGCAAATTGATGGTGGCCCCGTATCATAAACAATATGTGGCCTCTAATGCCTGTGTGAGGAGCCGAGGTCACCACGCCAGCTGGACTTTCATACTCAGCTGGGGGGTGGGAGGGCCTGGGGGTGGGGCTGGTGCTGCAATGCTTTGTCCACTTCCATCTCTCTCAAGTCCACATTTATTTTGTCTCTTGATCTGCTCTGGGTTTTTTTTCCTGGTATAATGATGATCATGCGAGAGCTGGGATTGTTAAAAATGTAGTCATTTGAATACTGAAGAGGTTCAGGGACTCACACTCCATCAGGGGGAAATGCAATCAAGCATTTATTATTATATTTTTAATCAAATTGTGAATTTATTTACCTCATTACCTTTTGCTGGCAGATTCCGAAAAATATAGGGACACACACAGTCTGTACCCAGAGGGAGATTTGTCAGTACAATCTGAAATAACATGAGAAATCAATCACAGGCTTTTGGAAGCCTTTCCTTGTTTAATGCACGTCGGAGCTGTGTTCCGATTTTAAACCACCTCCCAAGTTCATTAATTTCCCTGTCCTGGTCATAACATTAAATAAATAAATCTTCAGTTTTCCAATGCAGCCCGACGAGGCGCTGCATTGAAAACATGCACTCATTAGCACAGAAATATCATTAGTGATATGAAGGCAGCACTTTAGTTTAAAAATGAGGCAGCTCAATGCCCTCTATTTGCAATGTGGGTCACATGAACTGTCTGGGCTGAGGACAATGTGCTACTGAAGGTGTTGTCCACTCATTAGCAACGCCGCAGTGACTGGTCGCTTCCCTGGTGTGTGTGAGTGGGTGTCTGCTTGTCTCTCAGTGTATTCATGTGTCTGGTGTTAACCCATGTTCATGTATGCAGTGTGCATACTGTGCAAGTGGAGGCATTAGAAAATGGGAAATATGACCTCTGAAAAAGCAGGACAGCTCTGCAAAAGGCTAGCTAGTGGATCAGAAATGAATGAAATTAGATGGCTACTTCCCTGCTTGTTTTCCAGAACCTAATAAACTGATGTAGAAGGTATTGTTTGAACCCCATGTGTTTTATAACTATATATGTACATACACTAGCTAGTATTTATAACTATATATGTACATACACTAGCTAGCATTTTGATGTGTGCTTTTAATTGTCAGTTTGGCATGTGATGCTACCTTGGGAAGAATGTTAGCTACATGCCTCCAGTCTTTATCACTCTTTGACTGCTTATGTATAGTATTGCTGTCACCAGCGCCCACTACAGAGCATGCTCATTGTGTTCAGGAAGAGGGATCCTGTTTGTTTTGTCTACCTGCCCACCTGTTGTGCTGTTGCAAAATTAGACTTTCAAATCAAGAAGCCAGTGGGAGACGGAGACTCTAGTTTTCTCTCTGCCTTTAATAATCATACCTGTTTACTCTTCAGGGAGTCATCTGGATATTTTTCTTAAATGCCCTCCTCTAAACGACCAGCGTCTTTAATAAAGCAGACAGGCAGGCAGAGCAGCCATTACACTATTATCTGGGATGTGAATCATGCAGGAGAGAATTGAGAGATGGAGGCAATGGAGGAACACCGGAGAGGAGGAGGAGGGGGCCTACTGCGCCCTTCATGCTATTATCTTTATAGCATAGCAAAACATGCTTCAGGCAATCAGCATGAAATTGTTAATTGCTCAGCCCACTTCTGTGTTGCTCTGGGGACAGGGACTGAGAGAGCCTTCAGGAGGACTCGGATCCAGCGAGCGTGGGGTGCCCAACTAACTGCCTGCACGTCTGGCCTCAGCATAGGACACAGCAATAACACTGTGAAACAAACAGCCACCCCCTTCCTCTCTCCCTGACCTTCACAGCATTCATAAAGTGGAAATGTAGTTACCAGAGGCACCTTTTAATATCTGTACTACAGTCTAGAAATATCTTTTAGCCAACAGTTTAGTACAAATGTATGTTCCTGTCGCATTTATATACAGTAGTATACTCCTCAGTGATGTTGAGTTATCTCACTAACGTTGCTACAAGGTTGTTTGAAAGACAGTTGAGAGGTTTTAGGCAGTGATGTTAAAACCGGTCAAAAGGTTTCTTCTACCCTGAAAAAGCCCTTAAACACTATAACCTCTGCCTTTAGTGTGGAAAGGCAAAAAGTCGACTTTCAACAGGACAAACGTTCAAGCCTGTTTAGCCTGTGCGTGGGTGCAGTCAAGCATGTGTCTGGGATGAGTATATGTGGATGCAGGCCAGGGCATTGTTGGATGTGCCTTTCGGGGTGAGGTGTTTTGATCAGGCAGTCATGGATGTGATGGAGGAGTCTGGCAGATAGCAGCCAGATAGGAGAGAATGAGCCCTGGCTGTACCCATAACAAAGGGAGGCCTTTGTGTTTTAACAAGACTCAAGGGGGGTGATTGCGCCCCTCTGCTCCATGCGTGGTCATCATAGAGTGCAGTGGTGGTCCTACATGATCCTCAGCATCCCCACACCCCCCTCTGAGTGCTCTGACCCCCCACACCGTCACCCTGCTACATGCACAGTCAGTACCCACGGCCCCTCCTTCTCCCTGGCTGTCATCTTGGTTTTTAAGTTAGCTGGAGCATCATATTAATATGGCCTGTCATGCGCACTGATCGTCTCAGGTGTGGAGGAGGATGAGCCCTCACAAGGTGTTGTCTTCAAATAGGATTTCTGCGAGTGAGACGTCCTCATTGGGCGATATCCCCCTCAGAGCAGCCACTTTCTTACAGAATGATCTGTTATTAAGCAAATGAAGTGCTGCGGGCCCAACGTTAAATCCCTCCACTTTGTCATGGTGTGCTTTCAGTTATCACACCCTGCTCCCTCATTCATCGCTCATGTTCTCCCCGACTCTGCCCACGTTTTACTGGGGCGACACTACACTGGCATAGTAGTATTTAAAGTCGTCCATCCCTGTGGAACAGCCATGACAGAGAAGAGGATTCTAAGTGCTAATCAATGAGTCTTAAAAAGCTACATTGATCTCAATTTGAAAAAGGAAGTTTGAAATGAAACAGGCGGTTTAGCCAGTCAAAGCAGACTTATACAGTTAAAGAACAGGGGCTGAGTGCAGTTAGCTGTGATCTGCTTGGGAGTATCAAGGGACGGGTGTTTGAGATGTGCCACTTGCCATGGTGTGTATGGCAGATAATCCGATTTGAATTTCCTCGGCTGTCTGCGAGGAGTGTGGAGAGTCAGTGAGTAGTGGAATCTCCTGTAGCGTTTCCCATTTTAAATCAGTCTGTTTTTATCCACTGGAATCTTCTAGCTTCCTGTTGTTGCAGAGAGAGCAGGGCGACTTTTGACTTCTACGCCCCCAACACTGGTGTGTTACTGAACTCAAACCAGACGTCTACACTCCGCCCTGCCTCCCCAACTGCTCTGCCACACCTCCACCCAGTCGATGAAAGTGTGCCTCTCAACTTAAGCAATCATTTGAAAATCTCTTTGTAAAGTCTGCTTTTGTCTTGGTCGTCCAGAGGCTGAGGAGAATGGGGGGGTGTCAGCTGCTAGGCAGGAATTGATTGCATTAATTGATATGCCAATATGTAAGCTTGTTACATCCACCATTGCGTAGGATGATGGCTAACAAGTCCTGTTGATCAATGGAACCAATAAAGGCTTCATCCGTTAATGAGCAATGTGGTAATTGATGTTATCCCCAAACCAATTAGAGCAGGCAGTGCAGCTGCTGGTGAGCACAGCCAGTGGCCCTGCCGGTTTACCTCTTTTTCTGTACTTCCCTCCCTGCAATCCTCTCTTCGTCTCTGTTGCTGTTGGATTAGATGTGACTGCATTCTGGTCTATTCTGTTGACTGATTGGATTTTTAGGTTTCTTCCCCTACCTGGTAGTTTATCTGTATTGTAAGGGGCCTCATTTCCTGTGTTTCATTTTCTGTCATTTATATAGTGCTACTTCCTGTCCTCGAACCGGACTACTCCCTTTGTGCAGGAAGTGTTGCTTTACAGACATTGTTTTCTGATAATGTCACCCATGTTACCTAGCAGGCAGTGGGTGCTAGGCTAAGAGGGTTGGTGCAGTCACAGTGTGGTATCTATCTCTACAGAATGTCTCCCCCAGTGAACACAGCCCAGCTGTGAGCGCCTGCTTCTTTGAACAGCTGGAAGTGAGAGGCTACGCAGCGACAAGCCCAAGCACTCAATAAAATGACCTCTGATAGACATGCAGTCTGTACAGGAAATACAACACGCTTATAAATCAATACTATTGTTTTCACGTTGAAGAGCAGGACTGGTCCTGCCTGGAATCCATTACCTCACTTATCAGAGAACAACGTTTCAACAGAGAAAATGTTTTCTTTCTCTCACTCGTTCTCCCTCCCTTTCTCCCTCCACATTCTTGACTGATGTGAACAAAGTACTTTTTTCCTCATTCCAGAGCAGGGTTATTACTACAGGAGCTGATATTGAAGATAGGGTGATACCTGGTAAATCTAATTGAAGACTTGGACTCTGAATTTGGAAACAAAAGAAAGCGAGGAAAGAAGACTGATGGTAATGGTGCTTGGTCAGCCGTTGCTCCTAAGCCCTGGTGTCTGAGTAAGTAGCTGAGTAAATGTGGGTTTTCTCTCAGTGAGAGTACTAACATGGTGACTTGGCCCTCTGTAATTGTTTTTCATAAATTATGGAGGCTGGTCTTAAATATGCATTTGTTTGCTGTCGCAAGGCCTATCAGGAATTGTATGATACACGTTAAATGTGTGATGTCTTGCATGGTTAAGTAATGTCAGGCGACAGTGAGTCATTTCTCCTTTCTCACTCATCAAACAGCTCCTAACTGAAAGCTGATATGAACAGGTGAAACTGTTTAACATACTGAGGAAATCTACTCAGACTGCTCCTGAAACTACCCCACCTTTAAAAGACAAAAAATTGAACTATGTGTAAGATAATTAGTTTGGACAATATATTTTCACCAGAATCCAGCTTATTTAGTGTGTGTTGTGGAAGTGGAGAAAGACCCATCTGTCTCTCTGCCTGTTAGTCAGAGCCGTAATCGTTGCTTACAGCAAGGCAGGCTAAATAAACAGTAAGTAAGTTGTCTTGGGTAGAAGAACGTCAATGCAACTGCAACTTGCTCATGCCTTTGCTCTGAATGGTTCTGTATTGACCACTCAGAACCCCCGAGAACTGCCTAATTGAAAATTAATATTGAATCAATGCCGCGGGCAATTTGCATATTGATTATAAGCATCCAGGAAGGCACCAAGTATGTGTGGGATCAATAGGGCCTTCTGCAGCGGGCCCGGCGTACTACATCACATGGCAGCTGCCTGCTCCAGAGGTTAATGACTGGCGCTTGTTAAGGAGCTCCTGTCAGGTGGAATCCAGCCGGAGGGGTCTCCCTGCCAAACCCAACCCTGGCAGCAGGCGGGGGTGGAGGGTAGAGGAGGAGGAGTGAGGGGGGTATGGGCACCTTCTCTGCCGTGTTTGGAGGTGAGATGGAGCTACATTCTGCTCTTGTGTTGAAGCCTGAATAGACTGAGGCTACTTGCAGGATGGAAAAGCATCACTGCTGCATCACCCACTGATAAAGGTAGATGTGTTTTTTCCAAAAGAGTAGACTCTTGGGTAAATCTTAAAAGTTGTCATGCAGGCAACGCTCTTGTTGGTATTGTTGTTTATCACGTTGATATGTGCTTCCTGTGTAGAGTTGAATACCATACATGCTCTCCACTATGACTCTGACAAACAGCAGGCATTATGGAGTATGTTTTTGTGATCTTTTTTTGGGGTAATAGATTCTTCCGCCAAGATTTCTCAATAAAAATAGCATAGTTACCTCCTCCAGAGATGATTGTGTTGAACAGGAAATATTATCATTATTATCATTACTCCTAACGATTCAGGAGTTTTTGTTGCCATAGTGGTTTTAAGTGCTGTTAGTTTGGAAATAAGCTGCCTAATTTGAAAATAATCGTTGTATTTTGTGTTTGTTTGTGGAGTTAATAAAAGAAAATACCAGCTTAAGCTTTTTGTGCCCTAACATTGAACTCAGCAATAGCTCGTAAAATAGTACAGCCATGTGCCCGCCTGTGAGCCAGGGAAAGAAAGACGGAGGGGGGCAGGACGTTGTGGGATCAGAGATAACTTGGACTTTCTCCATCTCCTGAAGAGAGCGAAAACAATATTAGGTAGATCAAACGGGCCCTCTTTAATTTGAGATGAAACTTTCACAGCATTAGGAGACAAAGGAGAACCAGAATCCTCCACTTTAAGGCACAGATTAAGATTCAACACATGCATTCCTCTCCCAAACTTCCCATAATGGGTTCCACATGTTGGAGAGGGAAAGACGTGAGAGGTGGGAGGCGGGAGAGAGAGAGGCAAACGGGTAGAGCGAGAGAAAGACAGTGAGACGGGGAGAGAGCAAGAGAGAGAGTGAGAAAGAGCCCTCGGCACAGCCTTCTGCTACCGTTCCATCAACCCACCTCCACAGGTGACAGCAACACATCCTCCTGCTCAAACTCGATTGGCCGGTTTAGTGGCCAGTTCAGCCACAATAATGGAAGTCTGTGAAACTGTCCGACTCTCTTAACCCACAGGAGACAGGAGACCTGAGGTTGAAGCACATATGAGAGCCGCTTATCCTTCAGTCTATGAAGACAGGGCCATGAATTAATGCCAGTGTGCAGCCTGTCTCCATATGCCCCCCCTCTGCCCCCTCCGCCCCCTGCACTGGGAGTTGGGGTCTGGGAGCGGAGAACAGAGCACCTGGCACAGGGAACCAGCCTGCATCTGATTGCTTCATTACAGGCATTTTCATTGACTTGGCTGCACTGAACTGATGAACTGAGGCAGTAGACAAGAGCACATAATTGGGAGAAATGAATTCTTATCACAGCCTTCTCAGGAGGCTGCTGGTCCTGGCTGGAGCCATATGAGGAGAGGCTTGGGCTGGATGGATGGAGGGAAGGGGGAGGCCCAGGCCTTATGAAGCCAGGGCCTAGATTTGAACTGAAGGCCACAATATTTTGGAATGGAAAAGAGGGAATGCACCCCAAATCCACAGAGGTCCTTATTTATTGTGGGCGGTGTGTTGCTTCGGCTTAGTGATTAGTTTTTCATTTCTCTTGATAACTGACACACGGTTCAGAAGATTTTTCAGTAGTTTATTCAGCGGGCCTCAGGAGAGAAGCCTCTGCTAGTTAAGAGTTCCTTCACTGGTGTCCTCATCAGCTATAACCCAAATGGTGCCTCTGGGATGAATAATTTATGCCCTACCTGCCCGACTCTTCTCAACGAGCCCTTTTGCTAATTAAAGAGAAGGGTGTTCTGCAGCAGGGACAATAACAACAACAAACAACAACAGTGCTAACAGCTACAGCTATATGCATACCAAGGAACAAGGAATGTGGGGGCACCTAGCCTAGCGGAGGCGAGCGGTGTGCCACAGGACCAATTTAGCGGTGCAGGCCGTGGCCTCAGAGGGCCAGGGCAGGGGGTTGTTAATCCCTGGCCATGCCTGGGAGAGACCAGGGACTAACGAAGGTTCTGGCTCACCCTCTCATTTCCATGCATGTGTGCACAGTCAGCACTAAACGGAGGAGCGAGGAGGAGGGAACACGCTGGCTAACCTTTCATTTCACAAATGCTGCTGATGTGATCCTGAGACCATTAGGCTAACAGTTTCCTCTGAAAGTTAGAAAGTAATATTAAATTATGTGGCAGTGCATCCCTCATAATGTTCTCCACACTGCATAAATTAATAAGCCTATTTAGCAGAGCCCGCTGATGGGCCGAACGCACAGCACTGTCTGTGCTACTCCGCTGTCCCCTCCTCCTCCCCCTCCTCCTTCCCCTCCCCTTCGCTGCTCATACCTGTTCACTCGGCACAAAATGGATGCCGCCAAGCCATTTAATTGGCCTCCATTTTAGTATCCAAGGGCGTTGGGAATGGCTCTTTAATAATGTCTCCTTTCCTGTAGTAGTGCACTTCTTAACTGTGGTCGTGTAGTGTATGTTTCTAACTACAGTATTAAACCTGTAGCTCTCCCCAGGGATAGAGAGTCATTGTTCTGGTCTGTACTGAGAGAATGCTGTCCTGGGCTCAGTGATGGACATGTCAGGAGTCAGGAGGTGAGGGGCTGTAACGTGGAGGAGTAAATACTACATGAACAGGGTCAGAGGTATTTTTGCTTTTGGTTATTGTAAAGCAGCTGTTCCATGTTCTGGCCGTGTCGGTGTGATCACTCACGGCTCTGCTCCTTCCTCTCCTCTCCCCTCGCCGAGCCGAGGAGCCAAAGATAACTCACTGAGTAGCTGTGTGTGACTGTAATCACTTCAATTCCCCTCTTCAGGAGAGCATCGCCTCAGTCAGCAACCCAGCTCTGCACCACCACTAGATCTCAGCCCCTTTTCACTCTGTTATGACACGTGCATGAGGAATCAAAGCGGTCCTGAATACACAATGACACAATTCCACTTAGCATGAACACAGAACGTCTGGGAAACCCTGGTCTTGGACTACAGGAAGTAGTTGTCTTAGGTGACAGCAGGCCGTGACAGTAAATTACAACAAACTACTGTAAAATGTGTAGGGTTTGGGGGTCTCAGTTAAGAATTAAGTCTCAATTGGAGTCTGGCTGCAGTTAAAAGCCAGATGGTGAGCAAGGGTAAAATTGAAAAGAAATTAAGTGTGTTCACTTGACACATGTGACCCAAGCTGGTGTAGCTGAATGCAGCTGAACCGGTTGTGGAACTGCAGTCAGTTTACATTATGAGGACTTCCAGAGGAAATGCACCGAGATGGAGGCTGAAAAGAGAGAGAGAGGGTTCGGATAGGAGGGCAAGGGAATTGCGGAGGCCAAATTCTGCCTACTTTGACAAGATTATCTTTTCAGGGCATTTTTGAGTCTCTCTTCTTTCTCAGATGAGCTTGGGCATACAGCAAATTGGTTAACTGATGAGTTTCAGATTACTACAGGCTGATAAGAGATTGGATGGATATACTGTTGAGATTAAACAGATAAATAGATTGACTGATAGATGAGTTGGTGCATTGCATCCCTTCCTCTGGCTCCTAGTCCCTTTTGTAATTAAGGTTTTAAGGTGTGTGCATAATCAAATAAATAAATAGTGTAAGAATTATGTGATAATGAATTAATACATGACAAGAAGTGAAGAAAGCAAGCAGCAGCTAATTGCATGAGATGAGTCTTTTTCATGAGCTTTTTCGGGGGAAATCTCATTATATGCATCACAAACTATAATGCCAGATGAAATCCTGCTTTAGAAATATGTAAATTAGCAAACATTCTGTTGAGTGAAGGAAATCACAAGGGGGTAGCAAAACTACCAACCAGAGTGGAGTGACGACCCCAGTTTCCAAAGAGACAGCTGTAGTCTCAAACACTCTCTGTTTACACTGTGCAGTTAGTAGTGCACTGTACACACAGAGTACTGCCCAGGTCCCTAGAGCTGTGCAGAGACATGCCTGTTTACTCAGTAAAACGTGTCCACCTATGTTCAGTCCTCTACTGTACCCTGTACCCCTCTGTGTTTCAGACCACCAGTGGTTCAGTCTGCAGGAGTAAGAATAATCACTTAACCTTGAGATTTTATATATATATATTATTTTCACCTTTATTTAACCAGGTAGGCCAGTTGAGAACAATGTCTCATTTACAACTGCGATCTGGCCAAGATAAAGGAAAGCAGTGAGACAAAAACAATACAGAGATACACATGGAATAAACAAACGTACAGTCAATAACACAATATAAAAATCTGTATACAGTGTGTGCAAATGAAGTAAGGAGGTAAGACAATAAATAGGCCATAGTGACGAAGTAATTACAATTTAGCAATTAACACTGGAGTGATAGATGTGCAGATGAGGATGTGCAAGTAGAAATGCTGGTGTGCAAAAGAGCAGAAAAACAAATATGGGGATGTGGTAGGTAGTTGGTTGGATGGGCTATTTACAGATGGGCTGTGTACAGCTGCAGCGATTGGTAAGCTGCTCTGACAGCTGATGCTTAAAGTTAGTGAGGGAGATATGTCTCCAACTTCAGTGATTTTTGTCATTAGTTCCAGTCATTGGCAGCAGAGAACTGGAAGGAAAGGCGGCCAAATGAGGTGTTGGCTTTGGGGATGACCAGTGAAATATATCTGCTGGAGCGAGTGCTACAGGTGGGTGTTGCTATGGTGACCAGTGAGCTGAGATAAGGCGGGGCTTTACCTAGCAAAAACTTATAGATGACCTGGAGCCAGTGGGTTTGGTGATGAATATGTAGCGAGTACCAGCTAACGAGAGCATACAGGTCGCAGTGGTGAGTAGTATATGAGGCTTTGGTGACAAAACAGATGGCACTGTGATAGACTGCATCCAATTTGCTAAGTAGATTGTTGGAGGCTATTTTGTAAATGAGATCACCGATGTCAAGGATCGGTAGGATAGTCAGTTTTAAGAGGGTATGTTTGGCAGCATGAGTGAAGGAAGCTTTGTTGCAAAATAGGAAGCCAATTCTAGATTTAATTTTGGATTGTAGATGCTTAATATGAGTCTGGAATGAGAGTTTATAGTCTAACCAGACACCTAGGTATTTATAGTTGTCCACATATTCTAAGTCAGAACCGTCCAGAGTAGTGATGCTAGTCGGGCGGGAGGGTGCGGGCAGCAATCGGTTGAAGAGCATGCACTTAGTTTTACTTGCATTTAAGAGCAATTTGATGGCGGAAAATTATTTTTAGGACGAGAGGGTCCATATTGTCTAGCCCAGATGATTTGTAAGGATCCAGATTTGGCAGCTCTATCAGAACATCAGCTGTCTGGATTTGGGTGAAGGATAAGCGGGGGTGGCTTGGGCCAGTTGCTGCGGGGGGTGCAGAGCTGTTGGCCGGGGTTGGGGTAGCCAGGTGGAAAGCATGGCCAACCGTAGAGAAATGCTTATTGAAATTCTCAATTATCATGGATTTATCAGTGGTGACAGTGTTTCTTAGCCTTTGTGCAGTGGGCAGCTGGGAGGAGATGCTCTTATTCTCCATGACTTTACAGTGTCCCAGAACTTTTTGGAATTAGTGCTGCAGGATGCAAATTTATGCTTGAAAAAGCTAGACTTTGCTTTCCTAACTGACTGTGTGTATTGGTTCTTGACTTCCCTGAAAAGTTGCATAGATTCTGGGGGTACATTTGTTTTTGAGATTTGGGTTTAGGATTGATAAATTACTTTTCATGGAGTAATGTATTTGTTTTAGTGGATGATTTCAGAGAGGCAGAAGTGACTGGCTCGTTGGAAGTGATGGTAGATGATAGGGACGTGTGGCTCTCAGTGAAAGACTTCACTTAACTGACAGCAGTTTTGTTTTGACAGTACCTATTTACAATCCACGAGCGACAATATGTTGCATATCATTGTTTTGTTTTTTTGATCAGGTGCTGTGAACACAAGATAAGCAGAGTTGATAACACCTATCTGTAATAATTGCACTGTTAAACCGAGATGGGTTGATTATGTTGTGCATAATTACTGTGGAAAAAACAGTGTGCCTATTAAGCTGCCCTCGAATGGCAGTAATACAGAAAGCAATCCAATTACCAATAGTTTCTCACACTGGAAATAAAGATTTCTCTAAATAGAAATGATCCACTAACTGCTGATAGGGGATAATTGTGTGAGTGTTTGTGCAGTTAGAGATCTGGTGGATTGTTATCACTTGTAGGGCTAAATGCTGATGGGTGGAGAAGGCCTTGTGACACATGACGTCCTGAGTCTGTGTGTGTTTTTGGGACTGGCTCTGCTCTGCTGCCAGGGAGTCTGATAGCTGCTAAATAATTTATCCAGGCTGCAGCCACGTAGCCACGGAGACCAAGGCCCCACCATGACTGTCTGGCGACATCTCTTCTCCTGATGGACAGACGGACAACAATTAGCAGAGAGGGGTGGAGGTGCTGATGAGGGGCAGAGGGGGACCAGAGTACGATCCGCCCCCCAATCCACCCCCCACTCCACCCGCACCCCGTCATACAAACCCAACCTACCCCTCCTTCACAACAAGTAACGAACAAGGAGAGATTTATTCTGATCAAAGTGCAGAACTTTTTAATTAAGAAAAGGAGAGGTTAAAAAAGAAAGCTAGAAACAACCGCCCGTTTTCCTATTAAGGAGAAATGTCAAGCGCGGTGGCGAAGCGATAGTCTGTGCGCGTCCCTTTGTTGTCCCCCCTGACATTGCAGGCTAATTTTTCATGGTTATTTGAACTGGAAAATGAAAGAGAGGTTTGCGATTATTTCCTATAAATGACAACACAATCACATTACGCTTCAGTAGAAACACAGAGAGGATATTGCCTTTTCATATTTCATGTGAATGTAATGGATGGGATATGTAAAGAGGACCAGAAAGAAAGACAAATGGAGAAAGTAAGCTCCCGTGTTTGATTTGTATTAGAAACCGACCTGATAGAGGGAGGAAGGAGCGGAATTTTTTTCTCAATAAGTGGTGGCAGTCTTGTGGATGTTTTAAAGTGCCTCCACAATGTATTCATTGAATTCCTTTAGCGGATTGCTATTAGCAGCCAACTGGGGTTGAATCCTGATGACACAGACCCAGTAATGGAAAGGAAGGTACCCAGTGTATCCACTATATTCTCCTCTACAGTAATGCATCATATCCTCAGTACCTGGCCACAGTGCTACTGTTTGGACTGAGCTTTAGTGTATGTGTTATCCTGAGGGATGGTACATTTAGGTGGACCTGTCACTGTGCTCAGTGAGTCACACATACAGTACACACTCCTGTCACACTGTGGGCTGGCCTGGCAGTGCCTGGCTGACACCCTGTCACATTGACCCAACTGAAACATTTCCATGTCCAGTTCAGTTCAGTGCTGAACCACCTCTTCATCCTCTCCCCAGTAAGATTTCCCTCCAACACATTTTGATTTAGCAGGCATAGCAGACAGATAGTATTAGAAAGAAAACACATCAATGATAGCCCCCATATCTTATATTTTTAATCAAATTGATTAGCCATATTGGTATTCAGAAGCCTAGTCAATTCTGTTTTATCTAGCTAGGCGTACGCTTTCATAAACAAGCAGCCCGTCAAGCCCGCTGCTGACCGCGTGCCCCGAGCCGGAGAGGCAGGCAGGCGGGAGGGCTGGAGCGGCCCAGTCTGGAGAGAGGGGGCTTGTGGGTAGTGTGTTTGTGTATGTTTATGTACGTGGCAGGCCCGGGAGGACTGGTGTAGACTGAGCCATGTGGGGGCTGTGTGCTGTGAGCTGGACTCCTAACACATCGAGGTGGGTGCTACATACATCCAACCATGGCCACATTGATTTTCTCAGCTGATGCCTCCACAGAGCGATCCACAGGCTGGATGGATGCACTACAAAGATATGCAAATGGGGCATTCAATAAACTGACAGGCAGAGATCTTTTTCAGACGGCCCGCTGTACTGGTGGGTCGGTAGTTCTAAAAAGAGGCGTAAACAGATAAGTACCTGGTAATGGACACACAGACGTGTGTATGCACACATACCTGGCAGCTTGCTGTGCGGTGGGAATAAAGAAGCCTGTTTCAATAATTCCACATTGAAATGAAGCCCCTTAGTAAACTAGGCTACGGAATGTGAATGTAGAGTAGCATCAACTTAAATATAAAAATACTCACACACAGTATATTAAATCAAGGATATTGTTAGCATTCAATTTCTACAGCAGATATAATTTGTGTATATATAACATTGCAGTGTGTATATTCACATTCAGTCTGCTTTATTTGTCAGATATTCAACAAAAGCAGCTGGGTGTTGATCATATTTAATACATGTGTGAATGTAAGAATGGTGCTGTCTTGTTAAGCACAGTGTGCTGTGTCGTGTGGCTGTGTGTGTGTGTGTGTGTGTGTGTGTGTGTGTGTGTGTGTGTGTGTGTGTATGTCTGTGCTGTACCTGGTAATTAAAGGGAGTTTGTGGCAAAAGCCAGACATCGGGAGAGATGAGCTATGAACAAAAGAGCTGTGACAGTTTTGGGTTATGTGATTTTTATGTCCCTTTTTTGCCAAATGAAAAATCAATACATTTTTTCCGGGTTATACATATTCAGAGTGCCCGCCATGCTTCCTCCCTGATGGGGAGTGGGGAGAGGGAGGGGGGGATGGCTACTCGCCTGTCACAACTGTACCATCGCATTTTCCGACCCACTGGTGAATACTTCAGAGTTGATGTGATTGCCCTTCATGACAGCGGTGATGCATTTTTCCTAACCCCCCTCCCTCTGGATCCTGCTTAGCTAGCTCCCTTCAATAGTCTAGGAATAGGCAAAGCTATTGTGGTGTGAGATGACGGAAAAGAGGGATGCATTAAGAAACGGGTTGATTTTAAAAGACAGGAAGGGGTGGAAGATTACTGTGTGTGTGTGTGTGTGTGTGTGTGTGTGTGTGTGTGTGTGTGTGTGTGTGTGCGCGCGCGCGCGCGTGTGTGTGTGTGTGTGTGTGTGTGTGTGAGACAGGGAGAGTGGGGGGTTAGTCAAGTGAGAGTGTTTGTGTCTATGCTGTCTTTGTGCAGGACAGATATCCCCCAGGCATGGGAGAGGAGAGACTTGAGAGCAGTAGTGTGTCCAGTGATGTCTTTGCCTCCTGCCCAGGCTTTTAGCCCATCGCCTGCCAGGGAAAAGCACAGTCTGCATCCTCCTTTGTTCATAATATGTGTATAGGCGAGGCTACCGTCATACAGGACACAGCGTAATGGCCGGTCAGAGCTGTTTGCGTGTGTGTATTCTGTCTGTATACGTGTGTGTGTAGAGGTTAGCTGGAGAGAGTGATCCCTGAATGCTCAGTCCCTGTGCAGGCACATTAACCTACATCCCTCGCTCCTCTCCTCCTCTCCTCCACGAAAACACAAAAGAGAAGAGAAATAGAACACCACTCAACACAGATGTATTTATAATGTGTC
Organism: Oncorhynchus mykiss; assembly: GCF_013265735.2. Classification (NCBI taxonomy): domain Eukaryota; kingdom Metazoa; phylum Chordata; class Actinopteri; order Salmoniformes; family Salmonidae; genus Oncorhynchus; species Oncorhynchus mykiss. Next base: position 67,044,061 of record NC_048570.1, on the reverse strand, counting down.
TAAGTATCAATAATACAAGCAATAATTCTACTAATTAGTACTAATTCCTATGAGATAATTACTTAAGGGAAAATACTTCATGCTATTTTTTAAATTGGCATATGCTGTGTGTAGTATACTGCCCAATTTGATAGTCATATGTAGTTTTATATGAGCTCTATTTTGAAGGGAGAGGAGCTATTTCATCACGATTGATGTCCTGTTTACAGCTCCCTACTTATTGGACATGCAGAGCATCCATTGCATTAGACATGTCATGTTTGCGATGCGGTGTCACATCAGGTATTGAAACAAAGTGATGTCTATTTAGAATAACAGGATATTCCGGTGGCATGTGTAAATTAGATTTCCCCCTATTAGACGCTGCTGCCGTTGCGGACAGATAAAATAATTTTCTCTGTGTGACCCTCGGTGACCTGAATAAGGGCTGAATGTCCACTGAAATGACCAGTGACTTTGAAAGGCTAGGGGGATCAAATTAAGTGTTGCTTGGAAGGCTTAGGGGGGTTGGCCCGGGCATGGCAGGGGGGTTAGGAGGGGAGTGCTGGAAGAGAGAGAGAGGGAGCGAGAGAGAGGGGATGGGGCCCACTGGTATTGTTCTAAGGCAGTGTGAGCTATCCCTGCTGTTTGTGATTAACTTGCTGTTTAAAGTTTTTTAGCTATTAGCTGCCCTAACCCCGAACCCCCTTTACCCCTCCTCCTCCTCCTCCACCTGCTCCTCCTGCGCCTCCACCACTGCCCCCAGCCCATGGAGACACAAAGTATTCATTCACATTTAGATGGTGAGGTCACGGCAGGGCCAGTGGGGAGAGAGTGTCATGTCCTCCCTTAGACAGGTCAGGAATCTAGCACGTAACTCAGTCCCACACCGCCAGAGAGACACCGCAGCCCTTTAAACCAAGGTACTCTTCTTTCCTTCCTAAATGTGAGGAGCGTATATGTATGTGTGTGTATGTGTGTGCGTGAGAGAGAGGGGTTTGAGAGACTGAAAGAGCATTAGAAATACAAGACACTCCTTTTTGAATGTGTGTGGTGTGTGTTGTGGTGTGTATGGCTAGTGGAGTGTTGGGCAGTCAGTTGGTCAGCTTGTGCAGTGTGTTGGTGTGACGCTAAGTCTCAGAGCGCTTGAGTCAGACACTGTGTTTATGGTAGCAAGGCAATCACCCAATCCTCACCACGTGTTTGACTTGCTACATTTCCGTTTGTATCTTATGCTTGTATTTACAATTACTTTGGAAGTTTCCTGTCGACATCCACTAAGTATGAAACATTATTAAATACACATTTGAGTATTTTTTTAATAACAAATTCTGCATTTATCACTTATATTTTGTATATCCCTTTTATGTATATCTTTGTTTATATCGTATGTTGATATCAGCAGTTTGTTGGACTGTTTGAATGGCGGTGTAGTTGCTGTGTGGTACTGTGGTTGTATCATATGTTGTGGTTGACTATTATTACTAAGTGATGGCCCATACCTCTCTAACCTCTCGCCTCTCTGGTTAGGGAGTGGGCCGTGTTTTACTCAGTCGTGGTTTTCTGACAGCTAGCTCATCAGGGAGGACATGAGGAGGGGTCTGGGCCGGGGCAAGGATACTTTTTGGGAGGGGTGGTAGTGTTTTTCCTTGTGTTGTGGTTTAAGGGAGTGAGGAGGGGGGCTTGCATATGGGGCAGAGAGGTGCTGATATGAGGAGCGGACAATGCATGAAAGCCCCCAGCATGGGGCCTGTGTCCCATTGTCCCATGGTACCCTCCTGTCACTTTCATTTGACACCCCCCAGCCCGGAGTCAGGCCAGCTTTGATATGGGGATGGGGTGCAAGGGTTGATGGGGAGCAGGGGGGATTTTAAAAGAAAGAGGTAGAGGAGAAAGATAGTCTGTGAGGTGTGAAATAAGATTGCTTTTTATCCGACAGCGCGGCATTAAAGAAAAGGAAGCTGTCCAGAGCTGGATAAAGTGGGGGAAGTGCACCCCTGATTTCCAGTTGAAGTGCTGTGACACCTGGTTAAAATGATAACAACAGCCTCAATAATCATAATGAGAGTAATGAGAGCTCCGACACACAGCCAGCTCCACACCACAGAGGAGCACCAGTGACTAGCACAGCTCAACCCCACTCCTGGTACTCTAAGACTGGGGAGAGGGAGAGGCACAGCTCAACCCCTGCTCCTGGTACTCTAAGACTGGGGAGAGGGAGAGGCACAGCTCAACCCCTGCTCCTGGTACTCTAAGACTGGGGAGAGGGAGAGGCACAGCTCAACCCCTGCTCCTGGTACTCTAAGACTGGGGAGAGGGAGAGGCACAGCTCAACCCCACTCCTGGTACTCTAAGACTAGGGAGAGGAGAACGGGACAGACAGGGGCAGGCAGAGGAGTCTGCCGTTGACCATGAAAGGGAGACAGACAGACATGTAAAGAATGAGCAGGAATTCACTTGTGTGTTTGGAGCACTGGAGCCATTTGCAGCAGGTAGGTTTGGATTATGTGTTAATAGAATGGCTGTTAGTTTAGCATGTGTTCAGCTGCAACAGAGGTTGGAGGAGGAGTTTGATTGGCTGATGTCTATGTACACTGTCTATATATATATATCATTATTTCAGTCTCAGATGGAGTACTGGAAAGTGCAGTGGTTACCATCCATTATTTATTAGTCCGTTTGTGCCTGTCAGTGGGATTAGTATTAGTGTAATCACTGTTCTTCTGGGGGAAGGAAGGCTGTTCGGCCTCATCTGAAGGTTATCGCACTGTCTTCCTCGTCTCATCTTCACCGGCCGCTTCCTGCAGAGCATCTGCTTTGTACATCTCCACATATTTTTTTCTCCTTTTTCCTTCCCTGTGTCTCTGTTGCTCTCTCTCTCCTCATCCACCCACCCCCCCATTAATGTGTGTGAGTACCTCGCTCTCTCCCGGCTTGTATAGGGTGACACCTATGGGTCTGCTTAAGCCCCTGCACTTACAGGCAGGCAGAGGAAGAGCAAGGGATGGAGAGCAGCAGCCGCTTGTGGTTGTGCGTGTGCGCACACAAATGCATGTGGGAGCGTGCGTTTGTGCCAGGGGGAAATAGATGCTTCCGTTTGTCTTTTTCATCTCCATGTCACACCATTTCACCTGGCTGCTGTGTCTGTGATGCCTTCTGCAGAAAGAGAGCTGGTAGGATGGAGAGACTGTGGACTGTCTCCGTGGACATGCAGTGGAGGGCTGATATTTTAATGGGTGTAATCTGTGTGTCTGTAGCGGAGGCTTATTCAGCTTGCCTGATTAGATTAACGGAACAGTTTAATATCGCTGTATGAGGAGGGTTAATGAAGACAATTCATTAGATGACAACCTCCAGGCTATTGTCCTTTACATTGGAACGATTGAGGTTAGAAAGGGCCTATTGCCATAGCTCTGAGTGTTTCTCCCCGTCTATTTCCAGTCCTAATCTATGAGTCCGTTTTACTGGATCTTCCATTTGCATCCTACTCTTAGGCCACTTGTGACCTTTCATTAATTATGGCTGGATCCGGCTTTAATCATTGTGTAATACCGTTGGAGATGAGATGAGGAATAGACACAGTCATTTGCCACTTAAAGATGTACTGCCACTCGTGGATTTAAATGTCTGCATTTCTACATTCATTTATGGGAGGTTACTGTGTGGTGTGTGGCGGAAGTGTCATACATCTTGATTAAAAACCAAAATGAAGAAGTGTGAGCGAGAGGGGGCAGGCAGGCAGCAGAGGCTGGGGGGAGCTCTCTCTGCCACGTCCCACTAGAGATCCGCCTGGAGAATGCTGAGGTGACAGCTGATGTATTCAGTTAGGTTGAATAGAGTTAAAATCTGGACTGTGGATCAATGCAATGTTCCTGAAAAATCATGTTGAAGTGTGGAGGTGTGGAATTAGACACACTGTGAGAGTAGGACAGCTCAGAATGACATGCAGACCATTTTAAAGGTGTACAATTTACCTGGGGATTATTTTGTAATCTGAGCACTTGTGCGGCTGTATGGTATTCTAATTCTCCGGGAGTTGTGTGGATTTGTGCAGGATGGAGTTAGATGGGATTTTGGGGCTAGGCTGCGGCTCTCCTCTGGTTTACCAGGCAACGGTTTAGGACCGCCTCTCCAGCACAGGATGGGCTACGCTGGACGGAACTTGCAGGTTGCCTTGGAAACATAATAGAAACATGGTCAATAACAAAATAATGAAAAAATGTATTTATGCAAGTGGGATCTGGGGATCACTTAAATGTGCTTTTTACTGGGAGCCAGTTATCCCTGTTAAATACCTTCATTTATACACAGGATCCCCGTCTGCTGCTAGCAGTAATGTCTAACAACATAATCCATACACCAATCATTCTGTTGTGAGGAGAGGGGCTTCTTACTTTGGGAAACAGTCAGGAATGCCTGGATATTGCTCTTGCCTCATGACACAGAGGTGTTTTCTGTTGAGTTAAAGCTTTGTCAATGACAATCTCCTCAATGCTGTAGTTATTATCATACCTGGTATAATTATAGTTATTGCAATTATGATGCATGCTTATATGGTATCTTCAATTTACAGTAAGAAGCACTTCTCGGGCCTCTAAATCCAACCTTTTGTTAATTCAGTGAGAAGATTGCACATTTCTATTCTATTATTGAGCTATATATTATTGCTGTCTTTAGTGAGTGTGTTTCTCTTGGTGCATCAGTGATTAGGATAGCAGAACTCCAATAGCACATTATCATCACAATTTCAGCCCGATCTAAATGTGTAATCACTTTACACACGCTATCATGTGTCTCTCGTCGTATAGCTTTCATTTCTCTTTGATTTACATGTGAATATGGAAGCACAGGAAATATCTATTTACCATGAGAACTGAAGGAGATTGAAATGTTTGAAGTACTTCACGGATTGCCAGTCATGAATGAATAGAGGTAATACCATACCGTGCTGGTAGTGAAATGTACATCTTTGATTTGATTCAAAATGTTCCATCCAGAAACCATTTTAAGAGGCTATTTGTGCTAGTGAAGTTTGATGGGACTTTGGCTCTGTGTTTCGGTCCAGGTTACATAGTTGGTAACTACAGTATAGGGGTGTAAGTGCTATAGTAGATCATATGAGGCCATAAAAGTTGTGTACGTAGTGGCTTGTCTAGTGGTGAGCTCAGATCAGATGTGTGTTGACTGCAGGGCTGAATATGTGAACAGGATATTTCAGTGGCTGTTGTTGTAGCATTGTCAATATATCAATAGACTGTAGAGTAGAGACCTGAGAGTGGAAGCATTTTCGAAAGAACATTTAAGTACATTTGCTGAGAATTAGCTGACTTGTGTAGTAACTGATAGGCCTTATTGACTGCGGCCCAGTTTACTGTTGTCAAATCAATGCTGTTGCGTGCTAGTCGCACTACTTTTAAACAAACTTAACAGGCCGAGGGGCTGCTCGGGGGGCACTGGAGAGAAATAAAGAAGATTGATGCCCTTTTTATTATCAGTTTTCTGCCATATTTCCCTCTCTGCGTTACTTACAGATGGCATTATCAGATATCCATTGTTTGGAGTTCAATGCTTTTAAATGGGCTGATATATTGAGCTGAGGCTTTTAAGGTCATTACAGGGGATTTCTGTATTTGACTTGGTAGAAAAATCTAATGAATTGCCGGTCTGAAAGTTTTAAATATTTATGGTTGTTTTATTTCGCAGTAGCGAGGAAGTAGAGGTGAAATGAGCCCTGTATTTGTAAGTAGCCTAGCAGACTGCAGCTGGGGACAGTAAATGCATGTGGAGAGAGAGAAAGTGAGTGAGAAAGAGAAGGAGAGAAAGAGAAAGAGGGAGCGAGAGAAAGAGAGAGGGAGAGAGAGAGAGAGAGGTCTTTCTCTAGAAACACGCTCCTCACACAATTATTTTTCCTGTCTACATACTTCAAACCGCTTTGGAAAATGTGTGTATGTCTCTACCACATGTGTGTATGTCTCTACCACATGTGTGCGGTTTTCTGCAGTTTTATGTCCGCATTAAAGAGAGGAAGCCATAAAGATATTTGTGTCATGGTCTTGAATAAATGAAGAACTATAACTTTGGGGCTTGTATAAAAAATCATGATAGTTATTATTATTATTATTATTATATTTTCAAATGAACTGTAATTATCTTCTAAATGTGTTCATATTAGTGTGGATACAGCAGAGAAAATAGATGATAAAATATAATACATTTCCTCTATCTCTGTTTTGATTAACAAAAATGATTTCACTAATTTTATTGTTTTAATGAAAATAAATGTCAAAATGCACTCATGGTGATCAAGCAGCACAGGGCAGAACGCAGATCCCGCCCTCTTTGTCTGGTAACCTTTTAACTGCGTGTCAGCGAATGTAATTGTTGTAAGCTCCTATAGAAAAAAAATGCGGCTGTCCCTTTAAGTGCTTCCACCAATTCTGATGGCGTGTTGATTTACATATCCCATCCTCTCCTCCCCCTTCAGGAGAGCTGAGCGAGGATGTGGAGGCTGCCAGTGAGACCACCACAGAACAGGAGGACCAAACCAAAGACAGAGAAGGTGGGGGGGAGAAGGAGCTCACCAAAGGGACAGGTAAGGCCTATATTTACACTGCACACATTTAGGCAACACTGCCCTCAGGGGTCATGTGCTATTGCACCTGATTTGTTCTCAACAGAAGGCCTTTTCTCTCAAATAATTATACAGATTCTACACAAATGTCAGAGTCCCTTTAATATTGCTCTGTTACAAATCCACAAATCAGTTTGTAGTGTTTCTTTTTAAAAGAGGCCTTTCTGTTTCTTACTGTAGGAGGGAGACAGGTCGCCTCTCATCAAATCCTATCTGATGAATTAGGCCAAATTGTAAATTGAGCTAATCTGGTCAGGTGACTCATGTTTTGTCAGTTGTCAGTGGATTTTATGGAGAGGGGCCTGGGCGCATAATTCAAGGCCGACTACGTGTGTGTGCCCATATGACGGACATGACTCCCTCCTGCACTGCACTGATCGTGTGTGACAGAAACACACACCTGTGTTAAATGTTATCAGATAGGGATATTTCTCTCCATGGGCTTTCAGATGCCAGGTGCAGGTGTTGAGTTCCATGGAGAGGTGGGGCTTGAGCTGAGGCGAGACATTAGTGTTCGGGCCTATTCTAACCTGAGGCCTACTGTTACCTGCAGATTAAAGGCCTGTGTTTTGGTGAGAGTCCATGATTGTTTGTTGTAGGTTTTTAGGGTGAATCCTATCAACTTTTAATGTGATTAGTTTACATCAGCGTGCATTAGAAATGTTTTATCTGATTTCTGCTGCTAGTTGAGGTCAGCAGGTCCAGGCTGAACGTGTGTGGGTGTATGAGTGTGAAGAGGAGGTTCACAGACAGGAAGTGTTTGTGACTGCCCCCCACTGCTTGGCTCCCCTGGCCACATGTTCACGTCAGAGCATAGCTAGGGTTTGTGTCAAGCCCTGTTGGGAGTCTGGCCTGGATATCCAATCACAGCACTCCTAGACCAGGGATTTTCTAAACTTCCTTGTTAGAATTAGTTAGAAGTTATAGTAATAATAGTTAGGTAACAATCTAGTAATAGTTACAGTAATAGTCATTAGTAATAGCAGTATACTATATAGGGCTCTATTTTCGACTGCCGTTGTTTTTGTTTTTCAGCCCTAACGCCAGGTTCGGCAATTTACCTTTCTTATATCAGTTCGCTTGGGCTCAGATGGGCAGGGTGAAAATATTTGAGGCGTGTCCTTAAAAACATGATCCAAAGTTGTGATTTCAGTGCTGGTAGGGATATTTAAGACCAACCAAAAGCTGGTTTTAGCGGTAACGCAGTTGCTTATGGCATGAACTTTGACAGCTAAAACACAGCCTATCCAGCCGTGACGCACACTGCCCATATGCACATGGAACAAGAGTAGCCTAATGTGCTTTTGGTGCCTTTAGAAACATAAAAAACATTCTGTTTTTTCCTTATTTCATGGCCTTACCCTCCTGTCAATTAGGCTTTTTTTTGTCCTTCCCTATGCAATTGCGAAGTAGTCAAGACTGCAGATAGAGGGTTTGTCTCCTGAGACCGCTTGGAAATTAATCTTAATCCACCAAATCTTTACTAAAATATCAAGTTTGAGAGGAGTAAAACAGTGAGCTGACATTCCCTTTTTATCTATACATTGTAGGCAGGCCCACATTATAGCCATGCAGGTCCTGTTTTGGATGTGCATAAAACCCTCCGTTTTCTGCCTTGTTTTATTATTATATGCCCGCGGGGAGAAATGATGGTGCCTGTAAGTGTGACATTGCCTATTTAAAACAAGTTTGTTGTTTTGTTTAGAATTTGATTCAAATTATTTGTTCTCTTTCAGGCTTTATCAATAATGAATTGAATCTTGCTTATTGACAATGTTTGGCATGTCCATGCTCAGCCATAATGTAATTTACAGTAGGCCTAGCCCCTCTATCAGTGTGAATGCTGTTGAAGACATGCAATTACTTAAAACAATGTGGACTGCAAATGGGTTCAAGTTAACGTATTTAGCAAAGTTAGGTCTACATTTTGTTATTTCGTTTCTGTAAGCCATTTAACAAACTATAATGGACTAACATTGGAATTGGAGTTGATTCCAAGGCAATACATAAAAGACTGTAAATACAAAACTTGAAGCAACCACATATTTCACCAGGGAGCACGTTCTGATTGGCCAGTGAGGGGCCAAGCCTTCGACACACCCACAACTTGTTTATTCATCAAAACCCAGCCCTTTCGCACCAACGCCAGCAAGTGTGCCTATAATTGTGATAGTGAAAATAGCAAAAATAGTTCTGATACACCCCTGAACCTATAGCGCTCCCGCCTTAGGTTTACCATTGTGTTAGGTTTGTTAATAAAAGAGAGCCCATAGAGCGTTGAGGCCTGAGGTGCTTTCCCATTGGTTCTTGGTGGGGTGTGTGGAGCGTTGAGGCCTGAGGTGCTTTCCCATTGGTTCTGGGTGGGGTGTGTGGAGCGTTGAGGCCTGAGGTGCTTTCCCATTGGTTCTTGGTGGGGTGTGTGGAGCGTTGACACACCTTTTTGAGATAGATACTGTGTAAGTATCCATCTAAACACTGTTGGCTGGTGGCCTACTGCTCCACATGTATGAAGCATGCTTGTCCATTTAACACACAGTATGCTGGAGTACTGTGGAACAGTATAATACAGCATGGGTCTCTGGACCCTTCCATTAACCCACTGGGTTAATGGAAGGTCCTTTTTATACTTTGAGTTTTTACTGTTATGAAGTAGAAAAGGGAATAAGTATTATCAGTAATTAGTTTTGATCTAGCTATTTGTTTCATGTTGTCAGACAAGGATGGAAGCGAGTAGGGGGATTTCTTGTAATCTCCTCCCATCCAATAGACAGAGTTGTGGTAATGAAAGCCAACATCACAGACTAGCAGGCAGAGTGAGAGATGGCATTTTAACTAGACCAGCTCCATCCTGGACCTGGGGGATGGTTAGAGTTCTGATGTCTTCATTTACATTAGTGAGGTTAAAAGCTGGAAAACAATCCAGACCCATCTTTGTAAAAAGGTCTTTGATATTCTAACTTTTATTTTAAATGAGTTGTTTGTGCTCTTTGAAAGGGTGACGCTCCTCTTTGATGGGAGAAATAATGATATGCATGTGCCTGAAAAATGGCTAAAAGTACATTTTAACACATCAAAATATAGCACTTTAAAAAGCATTAAAATGAGCCAAGCGATTAATAATTCACTCATACCTGTGGTGCTCAGGAAGAGTCCTCGCATTAGCATTCCTGCTTTTTGAAAGGCATGCCATTTGATACAAGCATATTCAATTCCTTTCCTCCCCTCTGTCAGTCACTAATCACCAAATAAGTGTGTTTCTGTGTTTTCACAAAGGAAAGATGTGCTTTTGCATATGAAAAATGTACAGCTTCCCAGCAGCTTATTAGAACCGCTTAGTTAAAAATAGCATGTGCATTAGGAAACCAGGTCTGGGTTTCTGTTTGATGTCAGTGAAGAGGTGGGTGGGTGGATAAGGTGGAGGGGTGGAGGGATGGGGGGACGGCTCTGTTGTCAGTGAAGAGGTGGGTGGGTGGATAAGGTGGAGGGGTGGAGGGATGGGGGGACGGCTGTGTTGTCAGTGAAGAGGTGGGTGGATAAGGTGGAGGGGTGGAGGGATGAGGGGACGGCTGTGTTGTCAGTGAAGAGGTGGGTGGGTGGATAAGGTGGAGGGGTGGAGGGATGGGGGGACGGCTGTGTTGTCAGTGAAGAGGTGGGTGGATAAGGTGGAGGGGTGGAGGGATGGGGGGACGGCTGTGTTGTCAGTGAAGAGGTGGGTGGGTGGATAAGGTGGAGGGGTGGAGGGATGGGGGGACGGCTGTGTTGTCAGTGAAGAGGTGGGTGGATAAGGTGGAGGGGTGGAGGGATGGGGGGACGGCTGTGTTGTCAGTGAAGAGGTGGGTGGGTGGATAAGGTGGAAGGGTGGAGGGATGGGGGGACGGCTGTGTTGTCAGTGAAGAGGTGGGTGGGTGGATAAGGTGGAGGGGTGGAGGGATGGTGGGACGGCTGTGTTGTCAGTGAAGAGGTGGGTGGGTGGATAAGGTGGAGGGGTGGAGGGATGGGGGGACGGCTGTGTTGTCAGTGAAGAGGTGGGTGGGTGGATAAGGTGGAGGGGTGGAGGGATGGGGGGACGGCTGTGTTGTCAGTGAAGAGGTGGGTGGGTGGATAAGGTGGAGGGGTGGAGGGATGGGGGGACGGCTGTGTTGTCAGTGAAGAGGTGGGTGGATAAGGTGGAGGGGTGGAGGGATGAGGGGACGGCTGTGTTGTCAGTGAAGAGGTGGGTGGGTGGATAAGGTGGAGGGGTGGAGGGATGGGGGGACGGCTGTGTTGTCAGTGAAGAGGTGGGTGGGTGGATAAGGTGGAGGGATGGGGGGACGGCTGTGTTGTCAGTGAAGAGGTGGGTGGGTGGATAAGGTGGAGGGGTGGAGGGATGGGGGGATGGCTGTGTTGTCAGCTGAGAAAGGAGACGGGTGCGCTAGTTTAATGGAAGGTCGCTTTTTCTCCTCTATGTTTGTATGATTGATGGACACAGTGCCTATACAGAGACCCTCTGTAACCCTGTACGAACAACAGCACAGAGGAACACAGAATGCATTTGGTAAACAGAGGCATGCTTGTTGCGGCTGATGATTGTCTCAGGGTGTCTGAGAAGGCAGACAACACACCGATGCTGTTTGTTGGACCAGACTGTGAGGGACTGAGCTAACCTGTGTTTTAAAAGACTGTCTGAAAAGTGCTCCGTCTCCCGCTGTCTGATGGCGTGCCGCTGTCTGATGGCGTGCCGCTGTCTGATGGCGTGCCGCTGTCTGATGGCGTGCCGCTGTCTGATGGCGTCCCGCTGTCTGATGGCGTCCCGCTGTCTGATGGCGTCCCTCTGTCTGATGGCGTGCCGCTGTCTGATGGCGTCCCGCTGTCTGATGGCGTCCCGCTGTCTGATGGCGTGCCGCTGTCTGATGGCGTGCCGCTGTCTGATGGCGTCCCGCTGTCTGATGGCGTCCCTCTGTCTGATGGCGTGCCGCTGTCTGATGGCGTCCCGCTGTCTGATGGCGTCCCGCTGTCTGATGGCGTCCCGCTGTCTGATGGCGTGCCGCTCTCCCAAGGACCGTCGTTAGAACTATTGAAGTGTTTCGTCTCATCCTTGTCATGCAACCTTTGGAACTTGGTGTGGAGACGTTGTTCCCTTTACAAGTGACAGTCACTATCAGGCAGGTGGCATTAGCAGAGGCAGAAGAAAGGTGTCTTCCTTTTTAAAGCTACTGTCAATCTTATTTCCCTTTTTAGTGCCACAGCGCTTCAAAATTCATTAAAGCCATTTAGAAATGCATGTGTATTCTACATGTCTTCTCCTGCTGAAAGATTTCTACAATATGCCGCTCACACAGGTGAACACACACACCAGACTTTGTAATTATTTTCCATGAAAGAGGGATGACATACATCCACAATTTTAGTTTGTACATTGAATTCATTACTTATTTAAACAATAAAGTGAATGTTGGCAGAAGCTGCGATTTAGCCAACTTCCCCAATATGCTATCCAGGGGTCGTTTCTAATGCGGCCAATGAAATATTTATAAATGGCCAGCCCCGAGCCTTGCTCCCCTTCTACTCACGCCTTGTTCACCTAGCTGAGGCAGCATTAGTGAAATGGAGGGGTTCTGCTCCGGAAGGCAAGGGGAGCTGTACCTAGATTAGAGCAGGACAGTATTAATGCAGGAGCTGAATACACAGGGATGGAGGTAGGAGAAAGGTAGAGGAGGAGGGGAGAGGACGGGGGGGGGGGGGGGGGGGGGGGGGGCAGACAGAGGAAAGAGGGATTGTTAATACACTTAAGGGCTAGGAGGAATGGCCACAATATGATTTGACATGCTTAACATAAATGTATGGGAAGGGTTTGTATTGAGGTGGTCTATATGGAGAAATGGGAGGGAAGGGTGCAGTGTGTGTGTGTGGGGAGGGAGAGGGGGTTGCAATCTTCTGCAATTGAGGTTTATGAATAATTCCTCTCATACCCCCTTCCTGACTTTCAAATGATGGGAGCTGGAGCGAGGGAGGGGGAAATGATATTACAGCGCGGGGTCATCCGCATTCTGTCACCGGCAGAGCACCCAACCAAATTGGTCCCATCTCTTTTCCCTTAAATATTTACTTTTACCTATGAATCTCTGTGATTGGATGAGTGTGGAGGAGCCCGGTGCTGTGAGTGTGTGTATGGTTGTGAGTGTGTGTATGGTTGTGAGTGTGTGTGCTTGCTTGCATGCTTGTTTATGTACGTGTGTATGCAGGTGTGGGTTTGTTTGTTTGTGTAGATTTGTGTGTGTGTATGTGTGTGAGTGAAGGGAAATTAGACGACGGATGCATCTCTGTCAGTGCAGTGAACATTAGCAACCCCTGGATGCAGAGGAGTGATACTGCAGGCTGAAAGCTTGTGCTTTCTGGTCTTGGGAGTGGTGTGTGGCTCACACTGGAACACACACATATGGGGATGTGGTAGCTTTCACCTCTAGTTTTAGTAATAGTCTCATGAGTTGTCAGAAATGCTGTGCTGGCCAGTAGGGTAAGGTTAGCAATGGACAGTGCTCATTATTTTTTATATCTCATATTTTCATATTTTTGAACAGTTCAGCCTAAGGAATGTATTATACCAATGGTCTCCCTTGAGTTCTAATAATGTGCAACTGTTATCCCATGAAGTCAGAGGAGAGCAGATTTTTTAAAAACATATTCATATCATGTCCTTTGACTGCTTGTCACCCCTCAAATTATAATTCCTTTTGTCTTTGAAGATTATAGACCATAAACTGTCCTTGTTTGTGAGCCAACTCCCTGGAAGATCAGTGTTTGAGTTTTATTGCTATAGTGTTATGGGCCAGCCATGTTGCTGCTGCTACCGCCTCTTTGCCGGCCTGGTGGGCGGGGAGGAGTGTCCTTTAAAGGTGAACGCCATGTCAGCCGGCTGCTCAGTGGCCTGAAGATTAATAACGCGGACACTAATTACTAGCTCCTTTTAATTTCTTCATTTTAACTGTGTCTTTGTTGCAGTCATGCCTGTAGGCCTATATAAACCACTCTCTTCTTTTCCCATGCAGTGTGGAGCTGGTTTTTCATTTAATAAAAGTCAGGGTTATCCACCAAGGATACTGAGGAATGATGAGCCTCAATATAGAGTCGCTTTGGCGTAATGCTTTGGTTGTAATTTTCTTTATTTGAAATTAATTGATACAGAGTAATTACCTGAGAAATATGAGGTGAAGTGGAATATAGCCCTTTGTCGCTCAGGGCTCTAACATGGCCTGTAGATTAAAAAAGACAGGCAGAAAGGGGAGGGGAAAAGAGAGATAATATTCAGTTATTGTTAGCATATGCATTAAAAGTGAATGACTTGTAGCACTGGGGAGTTGAACCTGCTTCTCCATATTAATGGTTAAATTGCTGAGGGACTAGAGGCGAGTGAAGAGCAGAGGGACATGGGGAGAGAGAGCTTTAGTAATTTGGCCCTGTGAAGTGTGGAGTGGGAGGAGGGTTAGTGGGGAGGGGGTGAGGAGGAGACGGGATGGAGGGAGTTCCAGTACAGTAGATGGCTGTGAGTCTGTCCCTGAATGATCAGGCCATTGTGGGAAGGGATTGTGAGAGGGGTGGTTGTGGGTAGGAAGCGGCTGGGCCTGGGCCCAGGGCAGAGTGGTGGGTATCAGGCAGTAGGGCCATATGGCCCGGCTCCATCGGAGCCTAAACTATGGCTTATGTTTTTACGACCGGAGGCTTCTGGGTTCCGAGGCAGAGCTGGGTCTGCAGACAGGATAGGGCCAGTCGGTAGGAGGGGAGGAGACTGAGGAGCTAGTGACCACATGCATCCTTTTCCCTGGCCTCCTGAGGGACAGTATCCATACTGAAGGTCAGGCTTCTTCAGCCAGTGGTGAGGGAAGAGGGCACCATCAGGCCTACCATCCCAGACCCAGACACCCGCCACAGGAAATCATTCTCTCCCCCTTTCCTCCTCTCCTCTCCTCTCCTCTCCATCCTGTTAGCTCCAACTCGTGGAATATCCCTTCCCAAGGACGTAGAGGCAGATCAATGACACAATAGCAGCTGTGATTGCATTCCTCAAAGATTTCAATGGCAGAAGACCTGTTGTGTTAATTCAGCCTGGCTTGTGTCGGTCACTCACTCCAGCTGCCATCTTTTTCCCCCCTTGAAAGCACAGCAAGGCTGTGATTGCTACAGAGACCAGGCTGTGTGCTGACAGCCCCCTCGCTGCAGCCTGAGTAGTGCAGCCCAGGGAGGTGAGACAAGGTGCCAAAGTCCAATTCACTTACGGGACTCGACAGCACAAAAGCCCCTGGTTTACGGAAAAGGCCCATGAATTAATAATCACCTAATTGACTCTTAAGGGTTCTTTCCCTCCTGCTATACCTTTTGTGCTCTCAGATGAAAGTCCACTCTGTGTATCTGTCAGAGTTGGTTTGGGCTGGATGTGAGGCGGGTGTGTAATGAGCGGAGAGGAGAGGTCAGGGTCACACACAGGGTCCTCTCAGTCAGAGAGGTCACTGGGGAAGCCCCATAGTGATCCACATGTATGGATGAAGCCATAAAGATGAGCCCCTCTGATGACAAACTGATTCACACCCTATTACAGGTGAGCTACACAGACAGTTCCAGGACAAGGTCACAAAGGGACTCCATATATGAAAGCACAGCTCAGAATGTCCTCCAATGGTAATTTGACAAGGAGAGACAGCGATATTTGAATATTAAGGAACTTGATATCCTTGATTGCTATTTTATGCGGCATATTAAACTTCAAATTGCCTCCCAAGGGCAGGCCAAAAGAAGCGGGACTTTAGAGAGCAATAGAATTCACCTTACTGTACGCTTTCCCTCCAACTGAACCCAATGCCTTTATTTTGCCTTTCATAGCCAGAATGTGGCTGTGTGCTGAGCCCAGTGCACATGAATTACAGTGTGGGTCCTGGAGGAGGCAGAGACCCTTCCATCAGGAGCCAATGTTCTGCTTCTAGCCCCTGTTAATGGATCTGGTCGGCCCCGATGCTCGGCCATGTTCTGATACAAGCCCAACCATGCCACGCTCAGACCTCACACGCTGCTAAAATCCCCTCACCCTCTGTTTTTATCAGCCTCCTTTTCGTTCCGGTATGTTCCCAGGCTCGCTCTGTTTTGGTCTCTCTTTTTTCCCTCTTCACTTGACAACGAAAACAGGATACGGTAGCTGGACTTTAGTCACAGGGCTGGTGGCAGGAGTGGGATTTTGGATTCTTAGGAGAGAGCGATTGATCAGATTTATGGACTCCTAACATGCCGTGACGAGGTAAGGCTGTGCCCTGAACAAGCCTTCCCACCCCGCTCTCTGACTCTCTCTCTCTCTCACACACACACACACACACACACACACACACACACACACACACACACACACACACACACACACGCACACGCACATGCACACACACGCACACATGCACACACACACGGAAACACACACACTCAAACACACTGTAAATGTACATCCACATACATTATACACTGGTAGACCCAAGCAGCTGCTGGTTGTTGTTTGAGGGCTTCTTGTGTGTTGTTCAATATAGGTATTAAGTGTGTTGGCCTCGCCACTCCATAGCCCATGCATTATGTTGTCCAATACTCTGGCCTGATTGATCATATCAGCCTCATTGAAGACTATTGTCCAGTAACGCTGCCTCTCTCAGAGCAGAGCAGGCTTCAGCTGCTTCCCCTTCTCCAGCTGTTTGCCTTGTACTGAAGGCCTGGCCACATATGGGCATTTATGGGCCTGATTTCCACCCTGATAGTGAGCAGTTATTTCTGAGACAACTAACCGCTTAGCAAGGCAGCAAGGACCTGATCTGGTAGGAGGGCTTACCTCATAGTATGTTAACACGAGGGGGGGACTACCACCAGAGAGTGAGTGGGCCAGGAAAGAGAAATAGGGAGAGAGGAGGAGTGAGGACAGGGGGCAGTGAGTGAAGAGGCAGTGAAGTGTAGTGAAGTGGAGGAGGAAGTGGTGAGGACAGTTCATGACTGAGAGGTTAATGTCAGGGAATGGGGAGGTGCCTTTGTTTAACATTTCCTTTGTTTATTGGTTGATGTGTTTAATGGGATTGTGTCTGACTGGACCAAATAGGGCCTCCCTGGCCGATCCCAGTGTCTCTGGGAGATCTAGCAGGCTGCTCTGAGAAAAGCCAAGGCAGGGCCCCCACTGGGTAATCAGCTCAGCTGCCCCCGGCCTGATTGGAGCTGACATTTTAATGTCTGGAGCAGGAGCGTGGTCAGCCCTGCTTAACCTGACCCCCCCTCTCCCCCTCGCCCCCTTCCCAATGCCCCCTGTTCTCAATTTGCCCTTCCAGGACTGTACAAATCAGGCCAAATTTAACTCTTTATGGCCTTGTTAAGGGCCAGCAAGACACCTCCTTAAGTTTCACAGTGAATTCTTTCCGCTGGCGGCGGGGCACTGTGGTGCTCTGGCTCCCCCACGCCGGCTCCGTGTGGATTTAGCTCCTTTACGAGCGCCGGCTTAGCTGAGTATTTTTACTCAGCTGTGATTCTTTTCTGTTTGCCGCTCCCATTTTGTTTGGCTTTATTTCTCTCTCTCTCTGTCTGTCTACCTCCCTCTCTTTCTCTCCCTTTCTCTCTTTTGGCTTTCTAACAGGGAGTGCTCTCCTCTCTGGTTAGCTGAGCAGAAGCTTCTTGTTGTGGGGCCTGGCTCAGTGGAGAGAGACAGGGAGCGGGAGGCGAGGAGAGGCTGGATGCATTGTTAATGCTGCTGCAGGTTGCATTAAAAGGATTAGCTGTGTGATACGTTCAGCTGGCTAGTAGAGCAGAGCCCACTGGAGTCTGCAGTGATACTAGTATTCCTGCCTGAGATGGGCAGGTACCTGACAATTAGCCGCTCTTTACATTTCAGCCCACTGTGTGTAACAAAGCATGGCTGTCTTGTACATCCTGTGGTGCATATGGATACTAATCAGTAGGCTAATTCCCTATTGAACCCCCCAAGGGAGTTTTTGAAAAAAGTTTTGTTTCTCCTCAAAATTCCTGCTCTTTCTAAGAGCTGAATGGGGTGTTGTGGTTGTGAAGCCTGGTGCCTGTGTTGGTTTGTGAAGGGGGGAACCCACAGTTGGGTTGTGAGGGGCTGGGGTGTGAATGAGTCTCTCTATCCACTCTCTCATTGTCACAGTCCACTTGGCCCGACCCACAAACCACTGGAGGAGGCTTAGCTGGTTACAGAAATTCCAATTAAGTCGAGAGTTGCACTGGCACTCACTTGCTGTGTAGCCACAAAGAGCAGGAGGATTTACCCAAGCGGGGTCAAGCTATAGGTCAGTGTTTCCAGCAGGATTTCAGAGGATATTGGGTCCACAACTTCTAAAGCTCTAACTGCCAAGCCAAATTGCACCTCTCCTTCCTCTGTCACTGTTCCTATTTCATTCCTGGCAGAGGAATCCAAGGACCTCACCCCTCTTTGGTAGCAATTTCAACTGAAATGTATTTTGATGAGGAGCAAGCTTATGTGGTCATTGGTCATGAGTGCTTTGAAAGTGAAAATCCAATTTCTTGCTCCCTTCTCAACCAGTCCACAGCCACCTCAGCAGTATACATGGCCTTGCCTAGCATGACAGTCTGTTTTGATAATTGTGTGAATTGGAGAAATTGAAAATACAGTTGGGAATTGCTGAGGTTTACACCTCTTGATGAAAGTCTGGCAGTAGATTCACTCACTTATAGTAGGCCCTCTTGCTAGCTAATTGGATGTACTGTATCAATGGGGACCCATCTATCATTGTAGACAATAACAATCTGTGCTAATGTTATGCAACTATTTATAGATGGGGTTATTTCTATCGTAGTTGTGTAAATGGAACCATAGAAAAAGAGGTGTGAATGAATACACACCTCTCTGTTAGTCAGAGCTGGGTACCTGTATAAGAGCAGATGTAAAAGAGTACCTGGGAGAAACTAAGTAGAGAAACCTAAAGCTGCACAATGTGGCAAACTAATGTTTTGATTAGCCATATGTGGCGCTGTCTGGTGTCCTAACGATCCAGCATGGGGAGAGAGAGGCCGTCAAAGTACTGTGTGTTGCTGCATTGGCATGGGAGGAGAAGTATACAGACTGGTGGTTTGGATGTGGAGCTGTGTGTTGCTGCATTGGCATGGGAGGAGAAGTATACCGACTGGTGGTTTGGATGTGGAGCTGTGTGTTGCTGCATTGGCATGGGAGGAGAAGTATACCGACTGGTGGTTTGGATGTGGAGCTGTGTGTTGCTGCATTGGCATGGGAGGAGAAGTATACAGACTGGTGGTTTGGACGGGGAGCTGTGGGTTGGCTGATCAACTGCTTCCCTGCCCAAGTCCCATTAAATGCGGTTATATCACATTGAAGAAAGACATTTCAAAGCCCTTTATCCACACTTATTGATTGACTTGTTCTCTGGCTGCCAAGTCTTCACCTTGCTTTGATGAGTCTGCTTCTCTTCTTTGCCCCTCTGTGTGTGTGTGTGTGTGTGTGTGTGTGTGTGTGTGTGTGTGTGTGTGTGTGTGTGTGTGTGTGTGTGTGTGTGTGTGTGTGTGTGTGTGTGTGTGTGTGTGTGTGTGTGTGTGTGTGTGTGTGTGTGTGTGTGTGTGCGCGCACGTGTGTGTGCGTGTGTGCATGCGTGTGTGCGCGTGCGTGTGTGTGCGTGCAGCAGGATCCAGCCAGTCAGAGAGGGACCAGACAGACTCCCCGAACCCCTCTAAGAGGCCCTCCTCACGGTCAGGGGCCACAGGGAGCCCCCTCTCCTCCAAACGTCCCAGGACGGCTGAGAAGAGTGCTGCTGCGGAGCAGGTAACAGCCCACTCCTTCTGCTCTATCTTTAACACACAGCCTGCTGCCACTTCCAGAAGTTGGTTTATAGAGGATGGTCATATTAAGACTCACTATTCTAACTATTTGAACTTGCCAATAACTCAAGGTTATCCCATCCCCAATTACCATGCCCTCATTATAAGCAGTAAAACTTACACATTCATTGAGAAAAGGAATGTAAAGATGTAGCTACTTCTAAGCATTTTTCTTAAAGACATTTGAATAAAGACGGGCCTTTTTGCATTATGCATGATTTTTTGGAAATCTCCTTAAAATGAGTTTTGCTTTCCTGCTGCAGTTGCATTGCTAATTGTGCAAAAGGTGGAAAATCAATATAGTATTTGACAGATGAGAGAGCTTTGAAGTGTGTGCCAGGACTGCTGCTCTCCGTATTGCCTAGTGGTCCATGATCAGAGGGACCTGCCTGGTAGAGACACAGGGGGCAATACTCCTCCATTCATCCTCCCATTCCAGTTCCTCTCTCTCACAAAGCAGACCTACAGCTCTCCATCTCACCTCATTAACCTCCCTGTGCTCCTCTCTCCCCCCTCTCCTCCTCTCTCCCCCCTCTCCTCCTCTCTCCCCCCTTTCCTCCTCTCCTCCAGATGTACCAATGTCCCTACTGCAAGTTCAGCAACACGGACCTGAACCGCCTGAGAATGCACGTGATGACGCAGCACTCTGTCCAGCCCATGTTCCGCTGCCCGCTCTGCCAGGACATGCTGAACAACAAGATCCATCTGCAGTTCCACCTCACACACCTCCACAGCGTGGCGCCCGACTGCGTGGAAAAGCTCATCGCCACGGTACGTGTGTGTGTTTGTGTGTGTTAGGGTGTGTTCGTGCGTGCGCCTGTGTGGATTGTGGATACAGTATGTGTATACATTCATCCTTAGGTACTGTATTCTTTAGAAATATTTAACCATGGCCCCTGCAATGCTATTACATACCAATAGTCAGCTCAATTATAACAGGGAATGCACATCCCCTCAAGCTAAACGAAACCATCCTAAAATATCAATGCCAAGCCTCCTGCACAAATCCATCTCTGTAAAATAGGGTGAACACAATTGTTGTTGTAATAATAATGATAATAATTGATTGCATTTATATAGTGCCTTTCCACCTACAGTAGGTGCTCAAAGAGCTTTACATAGTAAGGTGGGAAATCATCTCTTCCACCCACTTGGGTGATGTACTGCAACCATTTAATACCAGAAGGCTCACCACACATTAGCTATTGTACAAATACAAATATGGTGTTTTATAAGCTAAACAGCTGTAAATGGTTCTGAGATGTTCAAGGTAGTTCAGTCCGTAATCCTCTTGCTGGGTTTTCATTCCCTTTCTTCTGGTGCATTGTGGGGTTTCTGTTTGTGAAGTTACAGGTAGGCGCCTGCTTCTGAGATGTGTACATTGATTACTGTTATCCTCCTAATCCATGGCCACTGGATTGCAATGGGGACTTCATGACATCTTTTTTTCAAGGGCCTTTTTAAACACACTGAATACGTTGAGAGGAAAGCACAACACAGGATGTCATGGCTCTGCCACCTAGCCTTTAATACCCAGCTCAGCCCATCCTGTACAGTATACATCCTTTACCACATTTATATTAACCATTGTGTCTGTTTAGTCATTTATTTTCTCTGTGGGAAGTGATGAAGAGGCCATGGGAATACGCACAGCCTTTTTGTTTCTCTGTGTGTGTGAGCTTAGCGCATGTAGCGTATGTCTGTACACAAAAGGCAATGTAGGCAGGCTGGCTGGGCCCCATCAGGTCAAGGACCAATGGAGGCCTTAGCTGTGTCTCTTCTCTGCAGCCCAGAGATGACTGTTACTCACCCTGCCTGCCTGGCTGGCTGTTTGTAATGGAGCATGTCTCTCCAGTCTTCTCTCTTCCAAATTGATGACATTTGAAGCTTTATCAAAATACAAAGGAAACTGTTAATTGTGAAATGGCTCCAAGGCATCCCATTGACTCACTGCCAGTCAAATGTTATGGGGGTTAGGTTCAGATGCTTTAGCCATATTCTAATGTGGCGTTGTCTAATGTGCCTATGGTCAATGAGCCCTTTTTTCGGTCTAATTTTTATCGTAGTCAGTTGAGATAGTGAGGGGGGAGAGAGAGACAGGAAAGTCTGTTGTTTGCTAGATGAGCTGCTCTCTTACCTCCCAGTCCATTTATTCTCAGGAGCACATTGACATTCACCCAGTGTCTGATCACCTTAGCGCTGTTCAAAACAAAGGCTTTTATTAATAATATATTCAAGTTATTGTGACACAGATTCATTTAAATTGAATTAATACTTTTTTTTCCCCTTTAATGAAATGCAAGTTCATGCAATGGAAATATTATTATTCACCATTTCTTTAATCTAGCGTGCCAACCTCAAATCTCACGTGAATAATGAATGCACCAATTTCACAAAGAGACAATAGGGACTGTGAGTCTGTGCAATCACCCCTAACGTTTCCCATACATATACCACTATCTAGGAACTATCTCCACCCAGAGCGATACAAAAAAACGTAAAGCCTAAAGCATTAATATACATTCTGAAGTTAGATATAGACTCACACAAATGTAATATCAGTATTTACAACATGGACTCTGTCTACCTCTGCTACATTACCCCAGCGAAATAACCCGGCTCATTTTGTTTTAATCAGCATCAAATGGAAATATGGTTTTATTTTCTCTCCTTTTGATTTCCTGTTATGACTGTGCAAATGTTGACGTTTGTTCTTGCCTGTGGAACAGAATTGCTCGCTGGACAATCATTCAGGAGAACGGTGTTCTACCTAGCTGCCTAGCCATCTTCCTGGCCCAGCTAGAAAGCAAATGGCGAACACTTTAGTATAGAAGGCAGCAGTATTTATCTTTTATAGAGATAATAATGCACAGAGCCCCTACAAAGACTCGGAAGAGAACCATAGGTAATATAATGCACATTAAAACCAGTACCTTTTTTTTTATTTCTACTGGTGGATATAGATGGAACGGTACTCTATTTTTTTCACGTGTAGCAGACGAGCCTAATGAATTCTGAAATAGGAGACTTTTATTTCATGTCGACCATGCATAAAGATGCACACACTCTCTCAGTCTTTAATTTTGTCCACCATGTTCTCTCTCTCTCTCTCTCTCTCTCTCTCTCTCTCTCTCTCTCTCTCTCTCTCTCTCTCTCTCTCCCTCCTGCAGCCCCATCCTTCCATTACCCCTCCCTCTCTCTCTCCTCTCTCGCCCCCTCTCTTCCTCTCTCCTCCCCTCCCTCTCTCATTCTATGTCTCATTTTCTGTCTGTCTAAGATAGGGGTAATGAAAATAATTGTGCTTCATTAATTCTGAGTCTGGCTAGATGATAGCCATTTTGAACTATGTTTGCCAATTAGGCGGTCCAAATTAAAAGTGACCTTGGGATACTCTCTGCTCTTGCCTCTCGTCGTCTAATGAAGCAGTTGTCTAGAAACAGTCCACTTTGTAATGTAAATCGCTGCTGTGCTTTGTATTTGTGGTATTCTCCATGCTGGTTGCATTAATTTGCCACTCTCTGTTTGGAGGAGAGAGAGAGAGAGAGAAGGGAGAAGAAAACAGAAAGTATCTGAATATTTTCCAGTGAATTTCTGATGAGACTAATCGCACAGTGATGGACTCGAGAATGTTTACTGTTCCACTTAACCCCGGGGCCCTATGCAAACCCGCTGTTGCTTGAGGAGGACTCTGCCTTGTGTAGGACTAGAGTGGGCCTGTTTGGAGCTGTGTGCCATGCTGTGTTCACAGACATGTCCTCATTGTCACTATTTGCAGTACACACTGCCAGTTGCAGACTGACAGAGAGTGTGTTCCTTTTAGAAGCACAGGCCAGACCAAAGGCACACACAAATGTCGTTAACAGTTTATTTTATGTTTCATAAGACTAGGTGAATCCGTTGTGCCTTTATACATTACTCATGGTGACTTAAGGTTAAATATATGTTGATAAGATTTGACTGATTATTTTTGAAGAATATTAATATTGTGTTAGATAGTAAAGGTCAAAACAGCTATTTGAATTAGATTGTTCCTTTTCATTTTGTATAGCCTCGTTTGATGTTATCATACACACATTTAAGTAAAGAGCCAAAGCCAGGATGACCATTATGGGGTGATAGGAGAGAAGAAGGGTGGTCCACTGCAGTAAGGAGAACCTGAAATGGAAATAGAGGATTAATAGAGGCACGGAGAGGGTTGGGGAAAGACTGTGGGGAGTTGGGAGAGGGGTGGGGAGGGACTGTAGGGAGAGGGGTGGGGAGGGACTGTAGGGAGAGGGGTGGGGAGTAGGGAGAGGGGTGGGGTGTGTTGGGGTACTGTGAATTGAAATGCAGCGTGGGGAGTGAGGCTGATTATTCTGTTTGGGGAGTTAATTGAAGGAAGGTGAAGCAGACAGTGCCTCATCTCCCGGCCTCTTCCAATCTCAATCACTGATTATTGTTAAATAGGAGCCGCTTAATGAGTGCATTTGATGAATTGTTGCATTTCTGTAAGGGGAAAGAGGGGCTATGAGGGGGAGATATGGGAGAGGAGGATGGGTGGGGGGAGATAATATGGAGGGAGGTGGCTGTCATTCACCCATGATTGACTTCAACCTTTTGAGAGCAAAGAAAACCTGGCCGCTTCTCTGCAGTTTTTTAATCAATATTCATTGCTCCTTGAAATGTTCTAATTAAAATGGTAGAAACAAATTAAACCATTGTATAGTGGAAAAATGCATAGCATTCCTCCTGAAACGTCATTTCTTTGCGTATTTCTTCAGAAATCTTTATTGAACCTGTTCATGTTTGGATTTATCCATAGTAGCTCCAATTTTGTATTCTTAACGCACCTGAAATAACTCTAACGTAACTGACATTAAACCACTATATTGTGACTTATGCAGGGTTGGAAGGCACAGACTATTTCCCCAAATTGATAGTGCTTGTATTACCCAGAATGCCTCTTGTCTGCTCTGGTCCTTATCATTGTAATGGGATGCGCTTTTTTCATGGAATAATTATTTAATTAGTTGGCCTAATAAGCTTTTCAGTTGGCCAAGGTAGGCTTTTCAGGCCGTCTCACTAATTGGCTGCAGCAGAACTTTCCATTCGCATGACAAAACACCAGCAGTGATCAAAGTGCAAATTCCAGGGATGGCAAATAAAGTCAAAAGTAATATGATTATTTGTGAGTGATTGCGAGACAGAAACCTTGTGCAAGGGTTTCCACGATATTTTAAGATGTCTATCAATTCCATCAGGAAAATATGTGTGCAGTTTTAAATGGAAAGAATATATAATAACATCATATTTTTGTGAGCTTACAGAAACTCAGTTGTATAATAGGACCACACAGTAATTAACATGGGACGTGTCTTGTGTTTGATTTTCCAGGTGACGGCATCAGAGGTTCTGCCAGAAAGCATGTTCATACCAGTACCAGGCCCAGATAGAGAGGCACAAAGCAGCACCCCACAGGCCACGTCTAACTCCAGCTCTGAAGATATCAAGAAACAAGCCGGTCAGTATAGCACCATGTATTTTCCTGTGCTTTAATTGTCCCTCCTTTCATTTATATGTGAAGGATAGCGATGGTACGGTTCTCCTTTTGGAAAATGTATTGAAAATGTAGGGGATCATGCCAAGGCTGTCATTGACAACAAAGGAAAAATAATGATTCCTGCATCTGCAGGAGTCTGAATTAGTTATTACTTCTGTGTGTTGCAACCTCCCCCTTCCTGGTGATTCTGAAATGATACATGCGTCAAGGACTCCTAAGTAGAGATAAGATGTCCTCTGTTGAAATTACATTTTCTTGCACAAAGACTCTGCTTATGTGGGAGCCTCTTTAATTCATTTTTTTCTTTCTCTTTATTTATTGACAGAACCTTTAGATACTGAGCCTGAGAAAGGGGTCTCACTGCCTACAGAAATAGCTGAAGCTCGCAAGTCACCTCTGGAGGATCAGCAGTCTGGAAGGGAAGACACAGGATTCCTGTGTTGGAAGAAAGGCTGTAACCAGGTCTTCAAGTCCTCTAACTCCCTCCAGGTGCACTTCAACGAGGTTCACAACAAAAGGCCTCAGCTGCCTGTCTCGGACCGGCATGTCTACAAGTACCGCTGCAACCAGTGCAGCCTGGCCTTCAAGACGGTGGAGAAACTGCAGCTGCACTCGCAGTACCACGTCATCAGAGCAGCCACCATGTGCTGCCTCTGTCAACGCAGCTTCAGGACCCTGCAGGCCTTGAAGAAACATTTGGAGACCAGCCACCTAGAGTTGAGCGAGGCTGACATCCAACAGCTCTATGGAGGCTTACTGATGAACGGAGACCTTATGGTCATGGGAGATCCATCACTTGGAGAGGACCACGGAGGACTGGGAGAAGATGACAAAGAGGGAGAGGACAGTGACCAAGAGGAGAAGCAAAGCCCAACAGGTAGCGACTCTGGCTCATTGCTAGAAGATTTTGGATCAGAGCCCAAGCGTGCCCTGCCATTCAGGAAAGGTCCTAACTTTACCATGGAGAAGTTCCTGGACCCATCTCGTCCTTTCAAGTGCACAGTGTGCAAAGAGTCATTCACACAGAAGAACATTCTTCTGGTTCACTACAACTCTGTCTCACACCTGCACAAGGTCAAGCGGGCCCTACAGGAGTCCACCACTGGTCAACCAGAGCCCACTAGCAGCCCTGACAACAAACCATTCAAGTGCAGCACTTGCAACGTGGCTTACAGCCAGAGCTCTACTCTAGAGATCCACATGCGCTCTGTCCTCCACCAGACCAAGGCCCGAGCAGCCAAGCTTGAAGCAGCAGGAGGAAACACCAGCTCCAGCAGTGGTTCTGGATTAAGTGGCGGTGGATCCTCCAACAACACTTCAACTCCAAGCCCAAGCCCAGCTACTAACTCAACAACCAGCTCCAGCAACCACAGCTCTTCTGGGGCTCAGACTACACAGACTATTCTTGGAGGCAACCACATGAGCCAGTCTCACAGCATTGAAAGCCTTGGGAACTCCTCGATGACTTGTCATCAATCTGAAAACCATGAATCAAAAAAGAAGAAATTTGCAGACATGCTCTCTGCAAGGGGACAGCAGCACCAGCAGCAGCAGCAGCTTCAACAGCAACAGCAGTTGGCTCAGGCCCAAGCCCAAGCCCAGGCCCAGCTCCAACAAGAGCTCCAGCAACAAGCTGCCCTCATCCAGTCCCAGCTTTTCAACCCAGCACTTCTTCAGCACTTCCCCATGACAACTGATGCTCTTCACTCACTGCAGCAACAACAGCTGCTCTTCCCTTTCTACATCCCTGGAGCAGAATTCCAACTGAATCCAGAGATGAACCTCAACAGTTCTGCACTTGGCCTGTCAAGCTCCACTGCCAACTCTCTGTTGGAGGACCTGAAGAACTCTGCCCAGCAGGCTCAGGCTCAGAGCTGCCTGCAACAACAGCTGATGCACCACCACCTTCAGCAGCAGCACCAACAGCAGCAGGCCCAAGCCCATTCTCAGGCCCAGGGCCAGATGGCTTTGCTTCAGCAGAGTGCCAATCTACTTCACCAGGCTGAGAAAAAGCAGAAGGCCGCTGCCGCCCACAATGAGAAGCAAGAGAGAGAAAGGGAAATGCAAAGAGAAAAAGAATTAAGAGAGAAAATTGAGGAACATGTCACAAAAGACAGCTCTGACAACAAGTCAAATGAAAAAAAGGATATGCAACAGACTGCAATGAACTCCAACCACGATCCTGGCTTTCCTCCACCAAGGATTGCTTCAGATGCTCGTGGAAATGCCACTAAAGCCCTTCTGGAGAACTTTGGGTTTGAGCTAGTGATTCAATACAATGAAAACAAGCAGAAAGCTCAGAAGAAGCCAGCGGGGCCTGGACCAGCTGGAACAAGCACTCCTGGTGGGATCATGAGAGTGGTGGACCCCATCGAGGGATTGGAGAAGCTGGAATGTGAGGCCTGTGGAAAACTATTTTCCAACATACTGATTCTGAAGAGTCATCAGGAGCACATCCATCAGGCCTTCTTCCCATTCCGCTCCCTGGAGAGATTTGCCAAGGAATACAGAGAGCAGTATGACAAACTGTATCCACTCAGACCCCAGACACCAGAGGCTGCTCCTCCTGCTCCTGCACCTCCTCCTCCTCCTCCTCCTCCACCTCCACCCCCTCCACAGAGAGCCCCAACACCAAATATTCCTGTCTCTGCTCCCTCCATCACACCCCCAACTGTGTCGACCCCGCAGCCTCCTGTTCAAATGGCTCAAATTCCCATGCCAATGGATATGCCCCTCTTCTCACCACTCATGATGCAGTCAATGTCTCTACAGTCCATGCCCTCCCAAATGCAATCCCAGATGTCATCTGTGGAGTCACAGTCACTGGCTAATGATCTGGCCCAGCTTTACCAACAGCAACTTACACCAGCCATGCTACAGCAGCAGCAGAATAAGAGGCCCAGGACACGTATCACTGATGACCAGCTTAGGGTCCTTCGGCAGTACTTTGACATCAACAACTCCCCCAATGAGGAGCAGATTAAGGAGATGGCAGATAAGTCAGGGCTGCCCCAGAAAGTCATCAAACACTGGTTCCGCAACACCCTCTTCAAAGAGCGCCAGCGCAACAAAGACTCACCCTACAACTTCAACAACCCACCCATTACCACTATGGAGGATACCAAAATTGACTCTAAACCCCCTTCCCCTGAGCCTCAAAGACAGGAATGTTATGGGAGTAAAAGATCCTCAAGAACAAGGTTTACAGACTACCAATTGCGGGTGCTTCAGGACTTCTTTGATGCTAACGCCTACCCCAAAGATGATGAATTTGAACAGCTCTCCAACCTTCTGAGCCTCCCCACCCGTGTCATTGTGGTGTGGTTCCAAAATGCTCGTCAGAAGGCACGCAAGAATTATGAAAACCAGGGGGATGGAAGCAAAGATGGTGAACGAAGAGAGCTGTCCAATGACCGTTACATTCGCACCACCAACCTGAACTACCAGTGCAAGAAATGCAGTCTGGTTTTCCAGCGTATATTTGACCTCATAAAGCACCAAAAGAAGCTGTGTTACAAAGATGAAGACGATGACGGGCAATACGACAGCCAAAACGAGGACTCTATGGATCTTTCTCATGAATACTACACCCCCTCTGGGTCCTCCTGTCACACCCCTATGCCTTCTTCCTCAAGCCTCTGCCCTCTCCCTCCGTCCACGTCAGCTTTTTCCCACCTCTCATCCTCTGAGAAGGAGGAAGCCTCACCAGCTAACACATCAAACTCTTATGATGAGAAGCCCAAACATTTGGCTGAAATGTCCTCAGATCCACGTGAGCATCAGACCACCATCAAACAGGAGACTGTGCATCAGCCCCAATCTGAGACTCAACATCAGAGAAGAGAAGCACGAGATGAAAAGCCACAAACAGCCCCAAAGACAAACAAGCATTCTTCTCCTTCCCTCTCTCAGCAGCAACGTGAGTGTGGTCCCTCAGCCTCTCAGACAAGCCAGGCTGAGAGAGCTTCTCAGAGCTCCCACATGGGCCTCAACCCTCACATGAGCTCTGCATCACAGCAACAGCTGGCACAGCAAATGATTCAATACCAGTGTGAGCAGTGCAAGCTTGGCTTCCCAACCTTTGAGCACTGGCAGGAACACCAGCAACTCCACTTCCTCTCTGTACAAAACCAATTCATCCACCCTCAGTTCTTGGACCGCCCAATGGACATGCCCTTCATGTTGTTTGATCCTAGCAATCCCCTGTTGGCCAGTCAACTCCTCTCTGGGGCTATGCCACAGATCCCAAGCAGCTCTGCCACCTCTCCATCAACACCCACCTCCACCATGAACTCCCTGAAGAGGAAGTTGGAGGAGAAAGCAGGCACTAGCCCAGGAGAGAATGACAGCACCAACAGTGGGGAGGAGCCACAAAGAGACAAGCGCCTAAGGACTACCATCACACCTGAGCAGCTGGAGATCCTCTACCAGAAATACCTGTTGGACTCAAACCCCACTCGTAAAATGCTTGACCACATCGCTCATGAGGTGGGACTGAAGAAGAGGGTAGTGCAAGTTTGGTTCCAAAATACCAGAGCCAGGGAAAGGAAGGGTCAGTTTCGGGCTGTAGGGCCTGCTCAAGCTCACCGGCGATGCCCTTTTTGTCGTGCTCTCTTCAAGGCGAAAACTGCACTAGAGGCACATATCCGTTCCCGCCATTGGCATGAAGCCAAACGTGCCGGTTACAACTTAGCTCTCTCTGGCATGTTCACTGAGGAAGGGATGCAAATGAAGATGGATCCTCTGGATATCTCCAGCTATTCCCAGCTTGCACCTTCTAACAATGATGGACAATGCTCCTCTCTGTCACCAGTGAGCAAAAACATGGACTTGTCTCCAAGGGCCCTTATGAGCCCTTCATCCATTAAAGTTGAAGGAGGAATGGAGGACTTTGAGAGTCCATCTATGTCCTCTGTCAACCTTAGCTTTGACCAGAACAAACTTGATAATGACGACTGTTCTTCAGTGAATACGGCCATCACAGATACCACCACTGGTGATGAGGCCAATGCTGACAATGACAGTGCTGATCAAAAGCATGGTCAAAATAGTGGTGATTATCTATCTAAGTCTGTGGGTACAGCCCCCTCCCTTGAAAATGACGACCAGATGTCCTCAGGGCTGGTGAGCCCTGCGACAAGCTATTATGCTAGAGACTATGAAAATGAGAATATAATTGACTACAGTGAGACCTCCAGTCTGGCTGATCCCTGCTCACCAAGCCCCGGAGCTTCCGGCAGCAGGAGCATCGACAGTGGAGACCGTCCTGGCCAGAAGCGCTTCCGAACTCAGATGACTAACCTCCAGCTGAAGCTGCTCAAGTCCTGCTTCAATGACTACAGGACACCTACCATGCTGGAGTGTGAGGTACTTGGCAATGATATCGGACTTCCAAAGAGGGTGGTTCAGGTGTGGTTCCAGAATGCTCGCGCCAAGGAGAAAAAGGCCAAGCTCAGCATGGCTAAGCACTTCGGGATCAACCACACATCCTACGAGGGGCCGAAGACGGAGTGCTCTTTGTGCGGTGTCAAGTACAGTGCCCGTCTCTCCGTGCGAGATCACATCTTCTCTGCGCAACACATCACCAAGGTAAAGGACACCATTGGGAGCCAACTGGACAAGGAGAAGGAGTACTTTGACCCAGCCACTGTCCGTCAGCTAATGGCCCAGCAGGAGATGGATCGCATCAAGAAAGCCAATGAGGTCCTGGGACTGGCACAGCAGCAAGCCATGCAGCAGCAGGGGATCTTTGATAGCCCCGCCCTGCAGGCCCTGAACCTTCAGTCTGCCTATTCAAATCTGCAAGGGATGCCCCCTGGACTTCTGCCAGGTGTCGGAAGCACCTCCCTACCTGGCTTTAACTCATCAAACTCAGGTATGACATCGCTCAGTCACTCTTTCATCAGAGTTGTCTTAAACCGATGAAGCACTCTTGGATCAAATGTAATATTTTGTCATATCCATAATTGAAAAGAAGTGCTGTACCAGTATGGAGAGGGAAATGTAGGGTCTCATTCAAGTAAAACCATTAACTAGGTCTTAACGGGGAAAACTAGTAAGCACTTTGGAATTAATAGGGCTCTGAATTTCGCCTACATTTTCCAGTATGTAGCGTTTCGACCTTCTTCAGATGAAATATCCTTGTCATCAATCAATCTGTCATCTGGAAATATTCACATTGGAATACATACATGTAATACAATATAACAGTGTGAGGGCACCTTCCATTTTAATCTGGATTTGCCAGGCACCTGTAAGCAGGTTATTTTTACATCACGTTGTATTTCATAATGAATCATGCATTCTAGTAAAAGTAATTCATTTCATTCATTTGACAGTGTTGGCCTGCGTTATTGGAGAGACGCTGCTACAACAAACAAATACAATATAAAATCTGAATGAGCATCTTCAGACATCTGCTGTCAACTTTCTGATCTACTTGAACTGTTACCACTCAGTTAGAGAACATTAAACAAAGTCCTAAAATGAATACTAATAGCTCACTTCCTTCTCTAACCTCTTTGACCTTGGGAACATTAGTAGTACTTGACATTATTATCATTTAAATTACATGTTTTGATTTCCTAAGTTTGTTTAAAGGTCAGTGTCATACTTTATGTAAAGAAACCATTTGCACATGTTTGAAGTAGTAGATACTGGAGTCCTTATTATGTTAAGATGTATCTAAATCCTCAGTTTGTCTGTTGTTTTCTTTATTATTGCCCAGCTACTTCTTGATTGATTAACTCTAGTAAATATTGTGATTGAGACCTCTTCTCATGGGCCTTCCTGGAAAGGCTGAGTTTCTGATTGGCTAACGTTGAATCAGCAAATCCTATCAAATTAATGACCTCTGGTGAAAAACATTTATCTTCAATAAAGTGCTCAGTTATTAATGCACCGAGCTCCAATAATTAGTGCGTACAGTACCTCTCTGGAACACCTTAGAAAAACACATACATGCATCTATGAATAACTAATGTCTTGAATCCCCCTCTAACTCTGAATTCTCCTATTTCTCTGTTTCATCTCCTCTAGCTTTAACTCCTCCCAAACCTCCAAACCTCCTGAACATGCCTGGTGCCAGTGTTCCTTCACCCAGCCTCCCTACATCTGGATTACCCAACAAGCCTCCCTCTTCCTCCTCATTGGCATCACCCAGCCCAGCACAGGCCAACACATCTGTCGCCCACTCCAGCCCTACTTCCACCTCCACCACCACAACAACCCAGTCAGGCTCCCGGCCTGAACACCCCAAAGAGCGTAATGCTGAGAGGTCAAGAGAGAAGGAGAAGCCCCACCACAAGGAGAAGACAGAGAAGCCCTCAACGCCATCCTCCACTGGAGGCACCCCAGCCCCATCCACCTCTGCTGCCAGCGCCAAGAAAGAAAAACAAGACGCAGCTGTGCCCGCCACCTCCATGCCCACACCGGGTATGGAGTATGTGGTAGACCCTGCCCAGCTCCAGGCCCTGCAGGCTGCCTTGGCATCAGACCCTACAGCTCTACTGACTAGTCAGTTCCTGCCCTACTTCATGCCTGGATTTTCCCCTTATTACGCCCCGCAAATACCTGGAGCTCTCCAAGGCGGCTATCTGCAGCCAATGTACGGCATGGAAAGCATGTTCCCCTACAACCCAACATTGTCCCAAGCGCTGATGGGCCTGTCCCCAGGGTCCCTGCTTCAGCACTACCAGCAATATCAGCAGAGCCTGCAGGAGGCACTACAGCAGCAGCAGCAGCAGCTTCAGCAGATCCAGCAACCCAAAGCGAGCCAAACTCCAGTTCTCCTTCAACCCTTGGGGGACCGCAAAGAATCTGCCAAAGATCCAGCGAAAACAGAGGAGCAGAAAGGCAACCCCCACCGAGAGACCTCTTCCTCCTCCTCCTCCTCTCACAATAACCTACCCTCCAAGCAGAACGAGATGGATGGCAAAGTCGCAGACCCCCTTCTAGACCAGTACATCGTCCCCAAGGTGCAGTACAGGCTGGCGTGTCGCAAATGTCAAGCAGTCTTCAGCAAGGAAGAAGCGGCCATCAATCACCTGAAGTCTATCTGCTTTTTCGGTCAGTCTGTGGCAAACCTGCAAGAGGTGTTGCTGCGTGTCCCCAGTGGCGCAGGTGCAGGGGTGGGCAGCCTCTACGACTGCCTGGCCTGCGACACCACGTTGGATGGGGACAAAGCGCTTAGTCAACACCTGGATTCGGCTTTGCACAAACACAGAACAATCAAGCGATCAGCCAGAAATGCCAAAGAGCACGCTACTAGTTTATTACCTCACTCTTCAGCCTGCTTCCCCGATCCTAACACCGCATCTACCTCGCAGTCTGCCACTCATCTCATCAGCACCCCCCCTCCCCCGCCAACGACATCAGCCACCATGCCGTCCTCCTCTGTCTCTTCATCCTTGTGCTCCTCCTCTGCCACCCCACTCAACACCACAGCTGCCGGCAAACCCTGGCCCCAGGCCCCTTTCTCCAGAGCTTTAGCTGGGAAGCCCAATGCCACTTCTTCTTCTTCTTCTTCTTTTCCTCCAGTATCCTCACATTCAACGGTTACCTCAAGTTCATTGAGCACCTCAGGAGTTCAGACCTCGATACCAACAGACGTCTTTACCGACGAGTCTGACTCTGACAGCAGTCAGAAGTCAGCAGACAGGCTGGGCAGGACGGCAGAGGTGCCGCAACAGCCCGGCTGTCTCAAAGACAGTAGTAGTTGTAGTAGTAATCTTGCTAGTGTAGGAACGGACTCCATCAGATTGTAAAAGAGCTTTCGATGATGGACAATATTTTAAAAACGCAAAAGACAAAAAAAAACACAAATGGGAAAAAACTAACAAAAAAGCAGCGATGTTAAAATACGTTTAAAAGTATACAAAACAATTTCAGAAAAAGATGTGTAAAGACTAACTGCAATTCCAAAGCTTGTAACCAAAAATTTAAATGTTAGTGGATTGTTTTCCCATATCAACATGCTGGTTTTCATTTCTTTCAACTGAAATATATACATATATATGTATAAGAATAGAAAAGATCACTGCAGTTAAGTTTTGGGTAATGATAGAGGAATGCTGTATAGCAATGGACTGCCTCAAAGTTGTTAAATGGCCCCAAGAACCCTTTTGACAAAGTCAACAAGCTGTCCCTTGTTTGTGTAATTATTTCCACTTAATAGCACAGTCACAAAAAGCCAGTATGTACTGTATGGGAGAATAGTCTAACAGTTTTCTGCTGTCAAAGCGTTCAAATACCAATGGCTTGCAAAAGTAAAAAGAATAATGTAATGTCTATTTTATTCTCAGGTCAACAGCTCACAGACGTTTTTCTGTTACAGAAATTCATTGTTTTACACCTTTTGTTCCGAACAGGAGAAACATTTGTGGTTTTTTTCTCCAGGAATTGATTTTAACGACAGAAAGTTTTAAAATGAGTGAAAACATCATAAAGGCATAGCTTTCTGGGCATTTAAAAGGGTAGCTGATCTGCTGATTTTAAACATTTGAAATACTCTTAAAGGGGGAAATGTAGTAATCCCATTGTACCCAGACACGGAGAGCATTGCAGACATGTTGATGGGGGATAAAAAAAGATTTTTTTTGATAAAAAAAACTTTCTGTATTTATGATAGATATGAACATTTTTGGTGTTAAGTAGATTGTTGCATTGGAAATGAATTTAAACAGTATGGTAGATTGAAAAAAAACTTTGTGTACATTTAGCTTTTGTATCGTCCAACTTTAAGGCGCTTCATTTGATGTTGTCTTGGTCATTCCGATAGACTAGATTATGGAGCAGTAACTTACCTGAACTTTATTTCTGTCTTATTCTCGGCTTCTTGGCTAACGTTCACCCAACTGCCACTCTCCCACTAGGCAGGATCCTCTCTTTCAAAATGTTTTTTCTCTCTGTTTTGGTTGGTATGGTTCTAACCAAGAAAGAAAAAAAGACCTGGGGTGAAATGTTAAACAATATTTAATTTTATTTCTGTTACCTTTGTGCACTTAACTCTGTCTGACTCATAATTCTCACTTTACTTGTCCCTCTCTCTCCTCACTTTGTTTTTCTCCTCCCCTGCATCTGTAGATATGAAGATAGTTACTCCTCCTCGTGCACTACGAAGCAGGCCTTTTGTTCTTCATGTAGTGTGGCTACAGTCTTTTTTCGGCTTTATTTTCATTTAGACTTTACGTTGTTGTTGTCATAGATGAAAATTAAAAAATAATAATAATAATAATAATAATTATCACGCTTTAAAACAAAAAGAAAATCCAAAGACTAAACACTTTCACCATTGGTGCATAAAGATGAGAAAAGAGGCTTCTTTATACTTGAGAATTTGTTGCTGTTTTTAGAGGAAAGAAAACAAAGTTTTAAAATAAAGGAGTACGCATCAGAGTTGCCGTTTTTGCTTCTTTGCAAGCAGATAGGTGGCTTTTTTACGTAAAATACCAAGAATACCAAAAACCAAAAAAGGGCCCTTGTCCTTGCATTGTGGAGTAGCACCGTTACAGAGCCATTGCAGTTTGTAAGATAGAGGTTATAAATCTTTGTTTTAACTTTTCTGTCACTCACAAAAAGTACTTTTTTTAAAAGAAAATGTATAAGGTCTGGTCTTCAAGGACATACGTTTTGCTGCTAATGTAGAATTTTGAAAAAAGAATACCTAGCTAGATGCATGCTCATTTTGCTTTTTGGCTAAGCTTTAACTAAAAACAACAATAAACCATTTTCCTGCCTCTGCGACATCTTTTTTTTTTCTTCTTGCAAAAACGGAACTTTGAAGACTGTGAATATATGTTCCAAAGGACATTTCTGCCGATTTTCTTTTTGAACAGACCAATGTTTAAAGCCAATGATATATAACATTAGTATAGAACAGTGCATTCCAAATATCACATCAAAGTAGTTTTTTTTTCTTAAGCAAGGACTGATTTCATTTGAATTAATTAGAATTTTTATGATTTTTTTCTCATTTCTAAGGTGAGCTAAGGTAAGCTGTTGTGTGAAGTTAGCATTCTGTTTGCTGAACAAAATGACCTAGATCTGTCATTTAGTGTCTGGCATGGAAAGTTGATAAGAACCCCTCCTTCCAGTTAAGTTTGTTACTCACTTGATCAGCAAGTAATAGTGGTTACCAATACATGTATATAATACATCTGGTACTGACGCGTCTCCTAGGTTACATCATCATGCCTCTCAACTTACAAGTCTCAGAAGGAAATAAAGTCTGGAGTGCCGGCCCAACTTCCTGGGACATCCAATTGTGACTTGCCCCAGGTGTCTGCAGGGCGTTAAGCCATTTTCACGCACGATGTTGATTACAGGTTTCTAAGGGACGTCTTCATTCCAAAGCGTTATAAGTCTGGAAAAAGCAGGAGTTTTTTTGAAGATGTCCCTTGTGTTCAGATACTGTAGTTAAGAGGTATGTCATGCCTTCATGTCCAAAGAGCTCACTCGCTCCATCTTATTGCAGTGGAAATGGATGTGCTTAATTATCCCCACTCTCTCATAGATGAAAAACGTTTATTTAATTCCTTTACACCAAAACCAAGGCATATTTAAATTTGTGAATAACTGGTTTTCGGCCACTAGTGTATAGCAAGTGTATTTGCCCTAATTGATACAAAGCTGCAATCTAGGAAGTGTGTTAAAAGTGTTACGTCTTGCAGAGCAATGTGATTTGGTGTTAATACTTCCTTACGCATGCTGTTGAGATTGGGTTGATTTGGTCTGCAAGCTTGCCACTCCTCTAATCATGTTCTCTAGAATATTGTTCATATGATTCTTTTTTGAGAATTCTAATGTTGTACAGTTTATTCTTGAATGCGTTTGCTTTATTTTGGTTTTCAGATGTCAGACATGTATTATTATTTTCTTATAACTATTTGTATGTTATTTTAGTTTCTGTATATTACTTTTCCTCATATAAATTAACACTAGCTTTAATTTCAATTGCTGAATTAAAAAAAAAAAAACTTTATTCTATGACCTGGCCACTTTATGGTGTAATAATGTTCTTATATTTGTTTGTCTTTTTTGACACTGTTTGATCTCTTATTTCCAAAGTGTAATCTTTGTTTTGGGCTCTTTCGTGGAAGACGGTCATGGTCTTCTTCACAACAGATTCAGCCAGCATGGACTGTGTGTGTGAGTTTGTATGTGTGCGTGTGAGTGAGTGTGTTTCATAAGAGCCAGCATCAGTTTTGAGTTTTTATACATTTTATTTTATACTGTACTTTTATTTACGCACCAAAACGTACTGAACCGAAAGCTGGATCATGAATAAAGTGGTGAAGTTTTAGAAAATTTGAATTTTAAAGGTAACAAAAATCAAAAAGAGGAGAACGACGATACCGAAGCACTGAGCAGTTTTTATTTTGATTGAATATATGAATGTGGCCAAAGCTTTATGCAGTTAAAAACAAAAATTTAAATTACAATTTGTGCCCCAGATAAGTGTATATTTTATTGTGGCACAAAACAATAGATAACTGAGATCCTTTGACTCACATTGGGATACTTGATTTTCATGGACAATTACAAAGAAATAAAAAGACAAGGTTTTGCTGTAGAGGTCATCTTTTGCCCACTGTGAAAATGAACATGTATACAGATATAGATATATTTAAAACAAGACATCAACTTTTTTTGTTTGAAATGATAAAGAAGGAATGAAAAGAAGAAATGAACTCTGGGAAACTTTGGAGATCTTGCTGAGAGGACAGGGGAGGCTGTGGGCACACCAAAACTGGGCATGGGAGCCAAAGGCAGGCTCAAGGCGGCTTTAATATCACAACCATATTTGCTTACATCTCTGAGATGGGAATGGACTCTGGAACCAGTGGACATGTGACACAGAGAGGAAAGACATTAGATAAAGAAGCTGAACTATAGTGGCTCCGGCTGCTTCCTTGTTGCTCTGTCTGTCTCTCTCTCTTCTCCAGCTCTGCCTCGGCTTCTGCTCTTTTACGGACATGTTTCCGCACTTCTGGACGGGATGGACAGAGATGCTCGCTTCATTTCTCCCGGTTCATGTTGTTGCTACCTGTTTCATTTCCTCCTGCTTGTCTCACTGATGGACAAGTATAAGCTCTCCAGTCAGATGGCGGCTCGCCCCTCTCTCTGTTCATCACACCAACCAAAAAGAGAAATGAGCCAGAGAGAAAGGGGAAGGGTTTTCTAGGCTGCCATTCCTAAAGAGGCAGTTACACACAAAAAAAGCGAATCAACCAAAATTAACAACCAAACTAACAAACAACCAAACAAAACCATTTGCTCCAACTTCAAAGATGAACTGTTACTTGGAGCTCTCTCTGTTCCTTTTGTGACTCCTGGTGCCACAATGTTTTTTTAATGCTTTTTCTTTTTCTTTTTGTTTCCTTGAATTATTCCTCCTCCGAGCCTCACAAGCATGGCTCCGTGGCTCCAGGCAGCCCACTGAGGGTAGAAAAAACAGCCTTGCAATGTACAAAAAAGAGCAAGTTAAACCAAAAATGTTGTTCTTGATGTCTTTTCTATACTGTAGTCTTGTTAGCTTTTTTGTTACTGTATTATATGATGAAGATTTCCAAACTGTACCAAATTACATGGAAACTAACATACATAAAACCACATGGAACTTCAGACTTTTAAAGAAACTTTTGTCACAGAAACCTTGTTGTCCTAGTTAAGTTGATTGTAGATGGTAATTGAATATACTCCTTTGAAAATATTTCATCAAGTATGTTTCTTGCTCATTGTGATACATTAAAAAAGTATGAGCATAAAATGCATTACTTGTGTGCCTCATCCTTGTGTGTTTTGTTTGAATTCAGTTGTATTGTTTGAATGAAGACTGCAGATGAAGAGTGCAAAAGTCAAGTGTCACATACAGGGAGAAAATGTTGAACACTGAATAGCAGTTTGTACATTTAGCTCAAATCGGAATGCCTTTCCTGCCATGAATGATTTGTATACGTTGATACTACTATAGCTGCACTCTCTATACCAACCATGAACGTTTGATCCTTTATGCTTTCTTCTGTATTTACAGTGTAGAGTTGAAATACAGTAACCTTACACAGCCATAGCTTAGCAGTATTCTCCATAATATATATTATTGTCCAAACTTATCCTTCACATTTGAATCCTATTAAGGGTAATAATGATCTTAAAACATAATTTGCATCGTCATTGTTTTAATTAATGTGTAACAAGTGTGATCTTGTCAGATCCCTTTAGCCTCTTCTAAATCTTCCATGCCCTGAGATGTGTCATCCTTCATATTTAGATCCCTGGTAGGGATGCTCTCTGGACATGATTAATTAAAACATATTAAGGAACGAATGCAGGATCTCACTTAATTAGAAGTGGCTGTTTGTGACTAATTCAAGTTGATTAAGGCTGAGAAAAATTCTAACTCCAAGTGAAGTATATTGTGAACAGCAGTACTTTTTAATTCCTTTTGACTGATGTTGGAACTCAAGTGCATTGTGTATTACTACTGGGCACTTATTGGAAAATGAAGTCATTGAGAAGCTTGGATTTCTGATTGTTAGTGCTTGTGTGTGCTGTTTGCAGCTCTCAGCCTTGAGAATACGCTACATGTGCGCATTTGAATGGAGAATTTGCTAGCGTGAGTGTCTGTGTGTGTCATAGTTTTACATGTGTTTTGATGACTATTGGAATAAGGATGTGAGAATGAAAGGCAAATTAGCTTGTACCTGATCACATATGGCACAACGAGACCAGAGCCAGATCACATATGGCACAACGAGACCAGAGACATGTATTTAGAGAGTTGGGCCAATGTGGTTTCTGTATTATGATGCATTGACATGACACTATAATATTCTATGGCAGCCATGTTAGCTCCCCATTAACATTACATGGGGAATATTTAAACCATAGAATTAGAATTAGAATGCTACATTTCAATAGTATTTTGGTATGATCTCTATGATTTAAACAATGCTATGTAACTGAATGTCTAGAATTAGAACAATATTCAACATTGTAAAAGTTGGCCCAACTCTCTCAATATGTGACTCTAAAAGAGACCTTTCAAAGGGCTACGGGGACAGGATGTTCTATGACTCCTAATGAGCAACCTGGAGGCCAAGAGTCGACTCACTCTGGTCCCAGTAGACCTAGTAACTCCTGTAGCCAACCATAGGCCAGGAACCTGCTACCACATATAGCTCACAAAAACCATACATTTCCTAGCATTTGCCTCTTATTTGCTCACTATGGAATCAGCACTAAAACCCTTTCAACAGGGATTGTTTACACCATGACATCAGACTTATGAATCTGACATTGATTTAGTGTTAGAGTAGGTATCATATTCAGTGTTATCCTGTGTAGTTTTTGGCATGCAGTAGGCTCCAAGCTGTTCCCTTACTTTATGCACAGGAGTCACAGAGGTTAGGGGGCCATTACGATTCACCCTACAATATTAACAGCCTTTTGCATCAGTAACACATTTCCAATGCGTTCTTTGCATTTTTCTTGTCTTTGCAAGGTTTGCATGCACAAACGTGACACGGTTCCACCATATTGGTTTGATTGTAATGCTGGAGGACTTTATGAAATGAGATGCTTTTTGTGAGAAACCAAACTGAAATAACATGGGAGGACCTTGATAGTGGGGCCCCCTCCTAGCCAGCCCCAGTCAGGAACGGTGTGACACACGAGGGCATGCGCTCCCCTTTGGAAGTTTCCTTTAATAAAGGAGTACGCTGTTATTATTGCCTTGTGACCTTTAGTGAGCTCCAGTCTGAGAAGATTTGATTGAATTGCTGTCTGTTTTACTATAAATAGGGATGAAGAGGGTGGGCGGAGTCCTTGAGAGCCTTACTGAATTCTTGAAAGTTTCAAAAGGATTTTCATTGAAATATGATTTGAACTTGAATTTAATATTATAAAAGAGAAGTGTAATGTGAACGTGTGTTTGTTCATACAACATGCATGCTGAATTAACTACGGTGCACGATGGGGTTCTAGGAAAGGGGGTAAAGGGTTCCTGAGAAGCCCCAGAGAGAGAGAGAGAGTTGGAGGCAGGGGCCATCCTGTCTAGAGCAAGGAGCCTGATTCATCGGCCATGCTGAGCCAATTAACACGCAAGGGTACATCCCGAATGAATTAAAAACACCCTAATCGGATCAGAGTGAAAAACCAGGCCGCTTCCTCCCCAGCCCTGGACCAGATGGCACCCACACTCACATGTAGCATTGTAACAGCCCAGGCCCAAGTCGCAAGAGTGTGAAATTGGGTTAGCGCCTGAGTCTAACACTGGCCATGGGCAAGGGGAGCTCCCAATCTCATACTCCCTTGGCCTGGAGGAACAGGCCCCACATTACAAAATGTAGGGGCCCAATATTTAATTATCATCCCAACTGCCCCTCACATAGCCTGTCAGAAGGTCACAGTGAGTAGAGAGGGTCTGTATGTAGGCCTAGATCTGAGTGACAGCTCCACAGGATCCTGTCTGCCGCTCCTCTCTCTCTCTCTCTACCCCTGTCTGCCCTGTACATATCCCAGAAATGTCCCCTGATGTATCAGAGCTCACTCCCTCTCAGGCCCTACAGGCAGATTAGAGCTCTGCTGGATAGAATATCTGTCGCTCTGTATGACTGGATGGCTCTAGCTGGGTGGTAATGCCATGTAGAGGGTTGAGGCCTGGTCTCACTAATGTCTCTGTGGGGTTTCTTAAGCTCTTTAGGATCTGCTTTCAACATTTGCAGGGAATCAAGGGTACGAAGATTGGACAACTGAAGTCAAAGTGACTACAAAAGGCATGGTTGTACATAGCATGACTATGTAATCGCGGGCATTGTTTTAAATGAGAAACATGGCTCTTAAATGGTTGTTTGGCTTGAAGTTGGCACCGGCCCTGGAGACCACAAAGGCAGAAAATGAGGAGCAGAAGCTGGAAGGGAAACCACGCTACCAAACATCCCAGCATGGCTTTCAATCCTACGCTGGGCTGTTCAGGGCAACCTGCTGCCAACCAACCCATCCGACCGTGGTGTTTCACCTCTGTCACATTAACACAAAGTCCTAAAGACTCCAAACCCATAACGAGATGCCATGAAACCACCCTACAAACACACACACACACACACACACACACACACACACACACACACACACACACACACACACACAAACAGACACAAACACACAAACACACACACACACACACACACACACACATACACACACACACACACACACAGTATTTAAAGTAAGGCAGTGTAATAATTTGTTGAGAATTGGAACAAAGTTCCGGATCCTTTGCCAGGACTGTCGCTGCTATCAAACCTTTTGAGGTTTTGGGAACATGTTACATGTGGAATTGCAGGTTCACATGTAACATGTTCCCAAAACCTCAAAAAGTTTGATAGCAGCGACAGTCTGAACTGTATCGAAGGAACAAATTATAGTATGTCACCAGCAAAGACTGTGGGCATACTGTATGCATTTGTGGCTCCACCAGTGAAAGCCCTGGATAAGCAGGGCTGCTTTACACATGAACAGGTTTCTCTGCTGTTGAGGGCTAACCTCTGACAGCCAGTCTGGGACAATAACAGGGAACACCATGAGGCTAAGGATTCTTCTCATTCCCAGGCCTAACAGCCACAGGACTACCAGATCCTACATCCACATCCTAGCCCAGTGAGCTCTCCCCCTTTTCTCCCCACCTCCCCTGGATCTCCATCCATGCAGTGCCACAATGTCTTCCTCCCCTATCAATGTCAAAGCCAAATTACGCCAGAGCCGCGAGGACAGGTCAAACTAATTCAATCTCATCTGTCAGGAGAAATGATGGGCGAGGGGGATCCTAGGGAAGGCGAATGTGATAAAACATTTAAAACGCAAAGACGGGTTCCTTTTTTAAATTGAAGACAGCTGGGTGAGGCCTGGTTCCCACCTCCAGGGAATCTGATGGGATAGACGAGAATGTCAGAGGAAGGAAGACCTCATCAGGAGGCTCAGACTCTGCACATCACTGATAGCAGACCCATGTCATGTGACCTACAGACACATAGGTCTGTGGGAGGGGCTTTGAGGGTCAGTGCTGGCAGTCCTGACCTCTAACTGGACACTATTAATGGATCGAGTTATGCAGGATTTGTAAATGTATCAGACTAATACATGCCATTATTAAACACTGTTTTAGTGCAGTCAAAATTCTGTTCATCCTGTGTTTTATATCATATTGTACAACAGCTGACATAACTAACACTACAAAAGTGTAAAGAAAAATGTAATCAGTGTTATTTTCTGATAGTTTCTCGTTGAAGAAATACAATCTACACAGGACCTTCTAATCTGTAGATTTGCATGGGTGGGAGTTTCCATGGTGACATCACCATGCGGTAAATTGGTTAATAGACCAATAACAAAGAGAGTTCCAAACCTCTCTGGCATTAAAAAGCTAGTTTTCAGTTTCCCATCCCCACTCAGACCACTCCCAGACAGTCCTAGCAAAATTGTTGCTTGAGAAACGTTTTTTTGCATAGACATTTACAAATATCAGTCTATTACCCCCCATCCTGTGCAGGACAAACTACTGGCCCTTAGCCCCCCACCAGCCTGGGAGCCATGGGGAAGGTGTGGAGTGTGCCTTGGCAGGCCCTGGGTCTTGCTGGAGTATTTCCCATCTCCTGGACACAGGATCAGGTGTCACCTTTTTCACAGCACCTTCTGGTTTTGCTTAACAGGAAATGAGGTCCATCAGAAGAACTCTGACCAAAACTGAGCCTGAATCAGGCCTGACAGGCAGAAATATTAGCCTGTGACTGCAGCCAATAATTGAGTGATAGGCTCACCCCTCAATCGTAATGAGGAGAATATGTGCTGGGAATGTGTTTGTCCTTCTCTTCTCCTTCTCCTGCCCTCTCCTCCCCTCTCTTCGCCCTCTTTTCTCCTTTATCCAATAAATCATTTCAAAGTTCTTCCCTAGGTGTCATTTCTGTAACCTCAAAGTAATGTTATGCACCGAGAGCTTTTCAAGACCTCTGCTTGAGAGTGTTTTAACCCCTGAAAATCATAGCTCTGCGTTGATGTCAAAGTCATGAGAAAGTAAGTCAGAGTACATGAGAGATAAATTATCACACCTCATTTTATTATTGAATGTAAAAATGATAATGGCTTGACCATACAAGAGCTCCACTGTCTTTTGGTCTATGCTTTTCCTCCATAAATGTGTTTCACAGGTTGTCCTGGTCTGATGGGGTCTGCTACTTCACTTTAACAGTTAAAAAGTCAAGGAGAGAATCCTGCCTTTACGTAGATCTACATGTCTCTAGTCATTGTACTGCTGAGAGGTTTTAAGAAGGATAGACCTACAGAATAAATCTAACACCCAGCATTCCTACATCAAATATCTGTGACATATGTAGGTTTCTGTATGCTTTACAATAATCTACGCTCCCTGTGTGTGTGTGTGTGTGTGTGTGTGTGTGTGTGTGTGTGTGTGTGTGTGTGTGTGTGTGTGTGTGTGAAACAATTTACAGTACTCTGTGTGTATCTATGTGAGGTGGAGGGTGTGTGTGTGAGCAGGACCTGGTTTAGTTGTGGGCAAAGGGAGGGAGGGATCTCTCTCTCCCAGAGCCTTTGAGGTGCGGCTTCAAGTTACACATAGGTTACGGAAAAGGGCTCCAAAAGAAATTCTTGATGCAATAATTGTTCTGAGACTTGTTCTTATTAATATTTCTCTGACTCCAGCTTTTTTCAAGGTTTTTTTCATCCTCCTTTTTTCCTTAACCAAAATCAGTTGTTGTCTGTTGCTGCTGGAATGCCTGTCAGACTGGGCCCTGACCCTGGGCAGGCAGCAGTAATGATG
Organism: Oncorhynchus mykiss; assembly: GCF_013265735.2. Classification (NCBI taxonomy): domain Eukaryota; kingdom Metazoa; phylum Chordata; class Actinopteri; order Salmoniformes; family Salmonidae; genus Oncorhynchus; species Oncorhynchus mykiss. The sequence goes on along the minus strand of NC_048570.1, from coordinate 66,999,235 downwards.
GGAAGATGAAAGAGCCAGGCCCATTCCCAGGCTGCCCTGTTAGGGGGTGCAGGCCTGTGAAATGGGGAAATAATGGAGACCAGGTGTGCAGTGGGGGCCAGAGTCGCTCCTCAGTCCTCTGTCTGAGAGGGAGGCCACACTGCCTCTGCTTCATGAACACTGACGGGGAGCTCCCTCACAGACTCACACATACACTTGAAGTCGGAAGTTTACATACACTTAGGTTGGAGTCATTAAAACATGTTTTTCAAACACTCCACAAATTTATTGTTAACAAACTATAGTTTTGGCATGTCGGTAAGAACATCTACTTTGTGCATGACACAATACTTTTTCCAACAATTGTTTACAGACAGATTATTTCACTCTATCACAATTCCAGTGGGTCAGAAGTTTACATACACTAAGTTGACTGTGCCTTTAAACAACTTGGAAAATTCCAGAAAATGATGTCATGACTTTAGAAGCTTCAGATAGGCTAATTGACATCATTTGAGTCAATTGGAGGTGTACCTGTGGATGTATTTCAAGGCCTACTTTCAAACTCAGTGCCTCTTTGCTTGACATCATGGGAAAATCAAAAGAAAGCCAAGACCTCAGCGAAGACCTCAGAAATATAATTGTAGACCTCCAGAAGCCTTGTTCATCCTTGGGAGCAATTTCCAAACGCCTGAAAGTACCACGTTCATCTGTACAAACAATAGTACGCAAGTATAAACACCAACAAGCCGTCATACCTCTCAGGAAGGAGACGCGTTCTGTCTCCTAGAGATAAACATACTTTGGTGCGAAAAGTGCAAATCAATCCCAGAACAACAGCAAAGGACCTTGTGAAGATGCTGGAGGAAACAGGTAAAAAAGTATCTATATCCACAGTAAAATGAGTCCTATATCGACAACAAAGTCAAGGAATTGGAGTGGCCATCACAAAGCCCTGACCTCAATTCTATAGAAAATTTGTGGACAGAACTGAAAAGCGTGTGCGAGCAAGGAGGCCTACAAACCTGACTCAGTTACACCAGCTCTGTCAGAAGGAATGGGCCAAAATTCACCCATCTTTTTGTGGGAAGTTTGTGGAAGGCTACCCGAAACGTTTGACCCAAGTTAAACAATTTAAAGGCAATGCTACCAAATACGAATTGAGTGTATGTAAACTTCTGACCCAATGGGAATGTGATGAAAGAAATAAAAGCTGAAATAAATAATTCTCTCTACTATTATTCTGATATTTCACATTCTTAAAATAAAGTGGTGATCCTAACTGACCTAAAACAGGTTCAATTTGTACTTGGATTAAATGTCAGGAATTATGAAAAACAGAGTTTAAATGTATTTGGCACTGGCACACTGGCACACACACGCACACGCGCACGCACACGCACACGCACACGCACACACACACACAGTATTTAAAGTAATGCAGTGTAGTAATTTGTTGTGTGTGTGTCCACCTGACCAGTGGACTACACGTTTTCGAATGTACAGTATAATCTATACATCATTGCTTAAGAAACATTAATACACTATTACATTCACATTGAAGGAATACTGTATCTGTAGATTTTGCCCCTGTCTGAGCATCTCTATCCGCTCCTTCCTCATGGTTGTAGGACCAGCCAGTCAAAGGGAATTATGACAAACCTTACAACAGATGATTCTCACCTCCTCAGTCCCCAGTGGTGTAATGCTGGTAGATATGCCTTTGTTTCTTCATTTGGAAGTAGGAAGCCTTGTCTAACTTAATAAGTGTTAAATCCAGCATGGAAATTATAAAAACTAGGAATTATGTCTTGTTAGGCGGGGGCTAATGCAATGAATTCAATCCACATCTGGTTTTGCAGTTATAATACTGGTGGGAAGCAATCTCCGATCTTTAGATTGCCTGGGAACACAGTGATTTTTGGTCAGAGTGCATGGATGTGCATGTGTGCGGGTGTGTGGGGTGTCGGTACCATAAAGAAGAGCATTTGCATTATCTTTCAATCAGAACAAGTTTACTTGTTGAGCGTTTACCCCTTGTAGCCATTGTTAATCTGAAGTAGTGAAGTTTTAAAGGGAAGGTCATGCGGATCGGCCGCAAAAGTGTTTCTAATCAGAGCAGACAGGCTTGCAAAGCTCCGCTGTAATTACAATCTAATTAGCAGGCAGCAGACAGAATCCGGCATGCCATTTAACATCAATAATTTAACCCTTCACAGGCGCTCTACAAAGAACATATACTCCACAGCCCAAAGAGAAGCAGATGCTAGAGTGAACACATTGGATATCCCCTACCTCCTTTGTTTCCATATAAGGTCAGTAAATGTCAATTGGTGAGAGTTAAAATTCCTAAAGAGGGACTCGTCTGAAAATGAGTCCTCATTAGGACCTCCTCCATAAGAGCCCAATCCATCTCAGATAAATATTACATTCTGATTATGTATAAATATCAGACTGATTAAGACCCTTATCATCATCAGTGGCTATAGTTTCCACCAGATTATCTCATAATTCATTCAAATAGGAGGGCAAATAGGCCCTTAAATTTAAGAGGGAGACAGTTTGATTATTCCAGGAGGAAAAGCACCAGTCAGTTTCTCAGTCATATGGACAAGGAGCTGACCGATACAGAAGTAATCAGTTCAGAAGAATATGGGAATATTGCAGAAGCAGATTTCTATTTGATTAATTTGGTCTGGTTATTGAAAGGCCTGTCGCTCAGGGTTGCTTATCTGGTGCGGTAAAATGGAATTCCACTTTTGCCTTGTCAGTTTTTATACCTTATAAATCAAATATTGGCATTGTGTTTACTGTAGAATTATAAAGAGGAGAGAAACATGGTTCTCCTCCAAATGAGAAAACATTTGAAATGATACAGAACAGTAGAAAATGAAAGGGGCTATTTGTTGGCAAGAGATGGGGGGGAAGAGAGTAGAAGGTAGAGAGAGAAAGAAGGTTAGGAGACAGAGGGAGAATGGAGAGAAGGGAGGTGGTGAGGTCTTGTCAGTAGGTGTCTCTCTGTTTTAATGAAAGATTACTGTCACCCTGCGAACAGACCCACTCTGAATAAGTCCACTGCACAGTATCATCTTGACATGAAATTGTTTACAGACATTTGGAGATATTCTTGCAAAAAGCACTTTGACAGGGGCAGCCATGCTGAGAGTTTGAACCCAGGCAAATAGGATTTCAGAGACAGATCCCTATTACTTTGTGAATAAGGTTGTTTGCAGTAGAAAAGTGAGCTATTCTGTTAGCCAATTGAGTGGCTGATATTACATTTTTTTCTTTGTTCCTCCCTTGCTCTTGGTGCACCTGACTGGCACTGATAGAATAAATATCGACTGGTGCAGGCAGATTAGGAGGTTGAGGTCTGTGGGTCTGGCTCTGTGCTGCCAGGAGTCAGGGCCTCCTCCCAGGCCCCTGTCTGTCCCAACGTCCCTGTCTGTCTGTCTGTCTGTCTGTCTCTCTGTCTCCTTGCTGGAGGAACACACCTTGGCCTTGTCTGCCCTTCCCATTACAGTCTCCATTCTGACTAATACTGTTGAGAGATATTTAAACACAACTCAAATAAGAAGCACATTGGTCCTCTCTCCTCCTCCCCATATGGGCTCAAACAATGAAAAGGCAAACACTCCTACACAAACGTATTCTCTTCTGACATGATGAGCGCGTGGTAAGTCAATCTTGCTTACACTCATCTGGAGATAATATTATAATGAGTAAATATATGTTTATTTCATGTCAAAAATAATGTAACCCTCTAAATGTGTCTCTGATCATAGTCCTTTTTTGTACAGAGAGTGAAAATCTCCTCAGAGCCAAAATGTTGTTTCACCGACATGAAGCACGTCCACCTATGTGATGAATTTATTGTTCTAGAATGTTAGTTGCAACACGGCTGTTATGTTTTTTAGCATGCTTCCTAGCAAGGCCTGTTATTGCTACTGCTTTGGCTTGCTTCATACCCAATGTATTATGGCCCTGCTGAGCAGCCAATCACCTTATTTGTAAGTGCACCTCTGAGTCACATGCACACCTCTCAGTCACATGCACACCACAGGAGGTTAGTGGCACCTTAATCGGGGAGGACAGGCTCATGGTAATGGCTGGAGCAGAATCAGTGAAATGGTATCAAATACATCAAACTTTGATGCCATTCCTTTCCCTCAGTTCCAGCCATTATTATGAGCCGTCCTCCCTTCAGCACCATCCACTGATGCACACACATACTGTACATGCGTACACACACACATACTGTACATGCGTACACACACACATGCACAGTCACACACACATACTGTACATGCGTACACACACACATACTGTACATGCGTACACACACATACTGTACATGCGTACACACACACATAAGTACATGCGTACACACACACATGCACAGTCACACACACATACTGTACATGCGTACACACACACATACTGTACATGCGTACACACACATGCACAGTCACACACACATACTGTACATGCGTACACACACACATGCACAGTCACACACACATACATGCAGGAAAATCAAACCAAGGTTATTGCACATTAATTTAACTTTGGTACATGGCCACTGTTTGAAATTAATAAGGCCACCTTTTTAAATGCCGGGTTATCAGCTTCATAAAACAAATGCAGGGCAATTCCTCCCCCCTCCCTCCCTCCCCTCCTCCCTCCCTCCCCTCCTCCCTTGATATATGAATTTTTGACCAAATGTCCCCTCTTGACTACTGTAACGAGGTATGATGTATTGAGCTTTGGCTGTTGCCATGGAGACCCCATTCCCCTGTTACTTGTCATTAGAGCACAAACAAGCACTGGCATCTAATGTCATTCCAGTCAACATGAGGGAGAGCGATGAGAAAGGGAGAGAGTGTGTGTGTGCTGGGATCTCTCTCCCGCTCCTCAGTGAGAAAATGGCTGGCTGCGTATAATGTTTTGGTTCCATTCCCTTTCTGGTATGCTCAGAAGAATATATAGCAAGAGTGGAGTGTGTACCTCCTACCCTGTCTCCTTCTAACCTTTCAATGATTCAAGGTAGGACTGCAGATGAGTCAGGATGTCTTGAAATAATTGCCTGTTCCTGTGATTCTCTAGTCCTTTTCTTCCCTTTCTACACCGTCTCTTCCGTCTCTGCTTCTGAGGAACAATGGGGTCATTTTCTCTAGATGGTCGAGGAAATCAAGACGCACCTCTGGTATACAAACAAGAGGACATAGACACAATTTAACATATGGTAGCAGACAATTCTGTATAAAACATTTTGAATCCTGAAGTGAAATGCAATAGAAGGATATTATCAACATTGAGAAAACCTACTGGTGTTTTTTCAGCACTGAGATTATTTTTGGCCGTGGACAGGTAATAATACTGTAGTTATAGTGCAGGTGGTGCAGTAGCTTTCAGATGCTCTCTTCTTTGCTTCAGGTTTAATCAGACACTGTTGTTCAGTCTGGTTGTCTTGGGGATGAAAGTATGTGCCGCGTTTTCAGATGTTCCCTTTCCCCTCATTTCCGTTTTAATCAGGCACTGCTTTCTAGTCCTGTTGTCTCGGGATGAAAGTGTAGCAGCATTCCCCCCTGTCTTCTCTCTGAACATAATCTCTTCCTCACACAAAACATTCATCTACCTTATTTTCTCTCTGTGTTGCTACTTTATTTCTTCCAGGTGTTAAGGCCATGTCTCGCTCACAGGCAGATGTGTTAGGAAAAAATGGCCTTTGTTTGGAGTTGTGCTGTTTTTCAAAAGGAAATATTCTCTTGGCTCTGTTCTCTGAAGACTTGAATAGACAGAGAAAACTAGAAAGAAAATTAGGTGAGAGAAATTGAGTGAGAGAAACAGATATATAAATAGAGAGATACATTAACAGACAAGGTCAAATAATTTTGCCCTACAGCCAGGGCCATTGAAGCATCTATGTTAGTTTTGGACAGGAGATCTGTAACGGTTTTCTTCGTGAGAAGGAGAGTCGGACCAAAATGCAGCGTGTAGATTGCGATCCATGTTTTAATGAACTAACGTAAAACACGAATCAATACAAACACTACAAAATAAAGAACGTGATGAACGTAACGAAAACCTAAACAGCCTATCTGGTGAAAACACATAGACAGGAACAATCACCCACAAACACACAGTGAACCCCAGGCTACCTAAATATGGTTCCCAATCAGAGACAATGACGAACACCTGCCTCTGACTGAGAACCATATCAGGCTGAACATAGAAATAGACAAACAAGACATGAAACATAGAATGCCCACTCAGATCACACCCTGACCAATCAAAACATAGAAAATACAAAGTAAACTATGGTCAGGGTGTGACAGTACCCCCCCCCCCAAGGTGCGGACTCCGGCCGCAAAACCTGAACCTATAGGGGAGGGTCTGGGTGGGCATCTGTCCGCGGTGGCGGCTCTGGCGCTGGACGTGGACCCCACTCCATGACAGTTTTAATCCCCCTCCTAAACGTCCCTAAATAGGTTACCCACCACAATGATAACATGGGACAGAGGGACAGCTCGGGACAGAGGTAACTCGGGACAGATGGGTAGCTCAGCACTGAGAGGAAGCTCAGCACTGAGAAGAAGCTCAGCACTGAGAGGAAGCCCAGGCAGGTAGTAGAAACTACCAGAACCTGGCTGGCTGGCGGTTCTGGGAGAATCTGGACGACTGGCAGATCTGGGAGAATCTGGACGACTGGCAGATCTGGGAGAATCTGGACGACTGGCAGATCTGGGAGAATCTGGACGACTGGCAGATCTGGGAGAATCTGGACGACTGGCAGATCTGGGAGAATCTGGACGACTGGCAGATCTGGAAGAGTCTGGTCGACTGGCAGATCTGGAAGAGTCTGGTCGACTGGCAGATCTGGAAGAGTCTGGTCGACTGGCAGATCTGGAAGAGTCTGGACGACTGGCAGATCTGGAAGAGTCTGGACGACTGGCAGATCTGGAAGAGTCTGGACGACTGGCAGATCTGGAAGAGTCTGGACGACTAGCAGATCTGGAAGAGTCTGGACGACGAGCAGATCTGGAAGAATCTGGACGACTGGCAGATCTGGAAGAGACTGGTCGACACAGACTGGCTGCTCTGGCTGCTCCATGCTGACTGGCAGCTCTGGCTGCTCCATGCTGGCAGACTGCTCTGGCTGCTCCATGCTGACTGGCAGCTCTGGCTGCTCCATGCTGACTGGCGGCCCTGGCTGCTCTGGCTGCTCCATGCTGACTGGCTGCTCCATGATGACTGGCAGCTCTGGCTGCTCCATGCTGACTGGCTGCTCCATGCTGACTGGCAGCTCTGGCTGCTCTGGCTGCTCCATGCTGACTGACTGCTCCATGCTGACTGGCTGCTCCATGCTGACTGGCTGCTCCATGCTGACTGGCGGCCCTGGCTGCTCCATGCTGACTGGCGGCCCTGGCTGCTCCATGCTGACTGGCGGCCCTGGCTGCTCCATGCTGACTGGCGGCCCTGGCTGCTCCATGCAGACTGGCAGCTCTGGCGGCTCCTTGCAGACTGGCAGCTCTGGCGGCTCCTTGCAGACTGGCAGCTTTGGCGGCATCCTGCAGACAGGCAGCTCTGGCGGCTCCTTGCAGACTGGCAGCTCCTTGCAGACTGGCAGCTCCTTGCAGACTGGCAGCTCCTTGCTGACTGGCAGCTCCTTGCAGACTGGCAGCTCCTTGCAGACTGGCAGCTCTATGCTAACTGGCAGCTCTATGCTAACTGGCAGCTCTATGCTAACTGGCAGCTCTATGCTAACTGGCAGCTCTATGCTAACTGGCAGTTCTGAACAGGCGGGAGACTCCGGCAACGCTGTAGAGGCGGAAAGCTCTGACAGCGCTAAACCGGCGGGAGACTCCAACAGCGCTGAAGAGGAGGAAGGCTCTGGCAGCGCTGAACAGGTGAGAGACTCCGACAGCGCTGGAGAGGAGGAAGGCTCCGACAGCGCTAAACAGGCGAGGCGCACTGTAGGCCTGATGCGTGGTGCTGGCACTGGTGGTACTGGGCCGAGGACACGCACAGGAAGCCTGGTGCGGGGAGCTGCTACCGGAGGGCTGGGGTGTGGAGGTGGTACTGGAAAAACCGGACCGTGCAGGTGCACTGGAGCTCTTGAGCACCGAGCCTGCCCAACCTTACCTGGTTGAATGCTCACGGTCGCCCTGCCAGTGCGGCGAGGTGGAATAGCCCGCACTGGACTATGCAGGCGAACCGGAGAAACCGAGCGCAAGGCTGGTGCCATGTAAACCGGCCCAAGGAGACGCACTGGGGACCAGCTGCGTAAAGCCGGCTTCATGGCATTAGGCTCGACGCTCAATCTAGCCCGGCCGACACGCGGAGCTGGAATATACCGCACCGGGCTATGCACCCGCACTGGAGACACCGTGCGCACCACTGCATAACACGGTGCCTGTCCGGTCTCTCTAGCCCCCCGGTAAGCACAGGGAGTCTGCCCAGGTCTCCTACCTGGCGTAGCCATACTCCCTGTTAGCCCCCCCCCAAGAAATTTTTGGGGCTGCCTCTCGGGCTTCCTTGCCAGCCGTGTTCCCTCATATCGCCGGCTCCTCTCTCCGGCTGCCTCTGCTCTCCTAAGTGCCTCCACCTGTTCCCATGGGAGGCGATCTCTTCCAGCCAGTATCTCCTCCCAAGTGTAACAGCCCTTGCCATCCAAAACGTCCTCCCATGTCCATTCCTCTTTACGCTGCTGCTGCTGCCTGTTGACACGCTGCTTGGTCCGTTGGTGGTGGGTGATTCTGTAACGGTTTTCTTCGTGAGAAGGAGAGTCGGACCAAAATGCAGCGTGTAGATTGCGATCCATGTTTTAATGAACTAACGTAAAACACGAATCAATACAAACACTACAAAATAAAGAACGTGATGAACGTAACGAAAACCTAAACAGCCTATCTGGTGAAAACACATAGACAGGAACAATCACCCACAAACACACAGTGAACCCCAGGCTACCTAAATATGGTTCCCAATCAGAGACAATGACGAACACCTGCCTCTGACTGAGAACCATATCAGGCTGAACATAGAAATAGACAAACAAGACATGAAACATAGAATGCCCACTCAGATCACACCCTGACCAATCAAAACATAGAAAATACAAAGTAAACTATGGTCAGGGCGTGACAAGATCTATGAAGTGGTTGTCTTGGAAACGTATGTACGGCAACGTCTATATGGCTTGAGTTTTGGCATTTGCTATAAGAACTTCCGCAATTGAAGACCATTATTACATGAATACAACACATGTCTACATGTACATGTACTCTACATGTACTCACAGTGCTTCCACTGGCAGAAACAAACTCTGTGACTTGTGTAGTACTGGTACAAACCACAAGCAACACAATCATAGATAATTATAATACTTTGCTTGGATTATAGAGACAATGTTACTGATGTATCAATTTGATCAACTGCATACCCAATAAATCACACTTCATCTGAATAATGTAAGGATTAATGACAGATTAAAAAACACATTAGGTCTGTGGGTATGGCAGAATTATCCTGTTTTGTGTGTGTGTCAAAATGAAAAGGACTCTCTTAAACCTTTCCCACATCTCCCCTCTGGACATTCTCCCTTTTCCTGTAAGGAACTAAACTGAGATCCCATGTACTTGCAATGAAAAGTGACAGGAAATTGACTAAAACATTGGAAATCAATGGAAAGTAAATGCGCTCCTTAAGTACAAGTGAACAGCGGAGAGCGGCCTTATGTCTACCCCTCTCTCTCCCTCTCTATCTCTTCCTTCCTCTCTCCTTTCTTACCTTTCTCTCCCTCTCTCACACACACACTACCTATCTCACTCCCTCCATCTCTGTCTCAGGCTGAGTCAATACCTGTACACAGTCGAGAAAAGATAGCTGATACGGCTTGTTAGTGGCTGGAGTGTGTATGTGTGTGTGTGTGTGTGCGTGTGTGTGTGTATGTGTGTGTGTGTGTGTGTGTGTGTGTCTGTGTGTGTGTGTGTGTGTGTGTGTGTGTGTGTGTGTGTGTGTGTGTGTGTGTGTGTGTGTGTGTGCGTGTGTGTATGTGCGTGTGTGTGTGCGTCCAAATGGAGCAGTAAAGACAATCTATTCCCCAGTGCGGAGGCCAGGTCATTGTAAAGGATGCAGAGGCAGTGCCAAGGGAGTACTTCAGGCTGTGCTTGGCCATACGTTGCTCTGATTGGCTACTGTGATGATGGATAGGTCATGTAGGCCTACCAGCCATCTCCTTTAAAGATGCACTCCGGGATCAGCATAATAAATTTCTAACATATTTCTAGCAAAATTCATATGATATCATACAAATTACAAAATTTGTAACATATCACACGAAACGTAGTACACAACTGGATGATGTAGTACACGTTTTGGCTCATGAGCACCACATTCAAAACTATTGGCTGAAATTATACAAAAGTTTGAGAGTGCATCTTTAAGGTTTACCTTAGAGGAGATGCTCAGTACAGGTAGCCAAAGAATCTGTCTGACAGAGAACGGGGCGTTACGGCCATGATGTGTTGGGTTAGTTCAGTTCAACCTTGGTCTCTGAACACTGGATCCCAGATGGTTAAGAGAATAGCAGTCCCTAATGCCATTTAACCCTTTCATCTGGGGACCTCCTAGCCTGAGGCACAGGGAGTATGCACTTGACATCTGCTCTGATGGGCTATTATTGTCGAGGCTCCTGGCAAATTTTGGGCTGGATAATTTATACAACCACTCAGATGAACCATCAAAACCGCAGATTTAATTGGATATAAAATAATGGTTCAGAATAGAATGTAACAAAACAGAAGGGAGTAGAATCTTATAGAATAATAAGGATCAAGGAAACCAGGGTGTTTTCAGCAGTGTACAATTGCAGTATACTTAAAATGACCATTTACAGCACAAAACATAATATAGCCTACAATTAAAAGTATACATCCAATGGTTTTGTTCAATCTGGGAGAGGAGCCCTAGAGCCTGATTGTGTTACTTTCCTCTCCCCTTCAGAAGGAAAGGGCCACATACAGATATCAATTATTTTCAAACGTATCATTTAGAGTTAGCAGCAAGGCACCTTTTGCAACAGAGAAGAAATATAACAAATAAGAGAGTGTGGGCAGGAAACAGGCATGTGGGCGTAGTTGTGAATGTGCCAAAGCGAAGGAAGCATACGTTGGAGGCAGAATCAAAACAATAAAGCTGATTTATACTTCTCTAAATGATGTTCCTGCAATCGAGTCAATTCTCTCCAAATCCATTTACCATGTTTGGAGAATGAGGCACCGGGAGCGCTTTGATGATGTAATGCTCCATACAGGTTTAGAAGATTTAATTCTTAATCCAGACCTCCGTTGTCCCACAGGAGATCAATGGGGGTGGTGCCAGATCAATAGCATTACATACAAATCTATGTCACTTTCCCACCAAACTGTGCTGGCACATGATCTATCTCCCTGCCAGCTGCCAAGCCGACTTCCACAGCAGGGCAAAGCAGGCTAGCTGACTCCAATAGACACTCACAAGGGTAAACACATACATACTTCTGTCTTAGTTAATGAGAGGGACAACCAGAAAACATTGAAGGAAAATAAAAGGTTTGCATACAAAATACAACATTAAATCATATTGCACATGAAATATGGAATACTTTGCTATACTTTTTTTTTACAAATGTGTCTTGGGTATTACTTTCATGTTTTTTTTAAAGAGGAGTACATATGTTAATACTAGCTTTTTCACATGAAAGCTGTTATATATTATATATGAAGAAAGGTTAACAGTCTAAATATGTGGATTGTATAAAGAGAGAATAGGGATTGTGGGTAAAGAGCCCTGAGGAGTTGTGTTTTATGGTTCCTGGCTGTGGGCCTATGTGTTTCCATGTTCACTGTGTAATGCCTGTGCTTTCATTACAGATAGAAGCATCATCTGGGGAAACCGTGGTTTAGGTGAAACAAAAATTAGAGAGAAGACCTTACTGTCAAAACAAGCGGAAGAGATACATATAAACAAGGATCTTTTTTTAAATAGGTCCCCTCTGTCATCTCCCTCATCTACCCCCCCCCCCCCCCCCCCCCCCCCCCCCATTCTGCACAGACTGGTATGAGTGTAACCATGCAGGGGTTAAATCCATTGCACCATAAAACAGGAGCTGTTCATAAAATGGAGGAATAAGAAGCAGAAATAATATTTCAAGTATGATTAGTTAATCCGCAGGGCACCTTGTGCGATTGAGAAAGGGGGTGAGAGGGGAGGGGGCATTGTGCACGGCGAGCAGTAAATTATATCTAGCCTTTGAATGATTCCTGCAGATCCTATTACGACAGTGAGGAGGGGGTGGAGGGGGTTGGAAGGGGTTGGGGGGGGAGAAGGGGCAGTTGGGAGAGAGAGAAGCAGCAGAACGAATCGGATGAATTCTGTTTCCAGCTGTCTGAATGGGGGTGGGGGGAGGGGTTGGGGGGTGATGTGTGTTGGGGTCCAGCAGCAGCAGGGAGGTTGGCTAAGGGATGGGCAGGGAAGGGGTGAGACAATAAAATATGTATTTGTTCCCGATCCAAAAACACTGTCATGTTAACATACACTTACCAAAACACACACAAAATATATTTAGTCTTTTTTATTCACGCCATCTCTCCTCTTCCCACCAGCTCCCTTCAAAATGAGGAAAACAAAGTGCATGTATCCATCTTCTATCTCATTCGAACAGTCCTCCGCCCTCAGCTGCTGTGTACCCTGAATATTTGAGAGGCTCTTGTCTCCCATTCGTCATCTTGACTAGTGATATAGTAGCTGACACTAGCCGTTGCGTTAGTGTGCTGCTGCTGGAGATTGCCTTTGCAGGAGACATTCTGCATTTATTCACCCCACTCCTCTTTTTGGAGAGCAGTCACCCAAATATTGTGCATCATCAGTCCTTTTCCTCTCCAGGCGATTAAAACACACATAAGGAAAATCATCTCTGCAGCACTTTCCAATCGTATGGTGCTCTGTGAAAAGAATCTGTATACAGATAACAGAAGAGGCAATATAGTGCATTTATCTGGACGAACAATAATCATAGTTGAGATAACTCTAACAACATCTTTGGTTGAATCTAACTGCTGCAAAAGTGTGTATCGGTTACTAGTCCACCATTAGTTCTTACCAGTGGAGGGGAGGAAGGCATGTGATGACACAAAGTAAGACTAGCTATATTGTTATTTGATAAGCTGATCAGTTCAATTTAAGACTTATCACTCCAAACCTCAGCAACTCTATGTCAATAATAGCTTACATGTCTGTTTTTAACATGCTCATTACATGCTTGAAATGATGCAATTCAGGATGAAACAACTTTAGAATGCTATTCATTGACCATCAATCATGTCTAAAAATAATCCTACTCTCAGAGTGTGTTGAGCGGAGATCGTTTTATAGAAGAATTTACTGACACAACTGTTGACATCAGTCACTTGTTCCAAGAGCTCAACATTCTCTGGGTATGAGATATGTAAACAGGTGAGCTCTGATGAGATATGATCCTGTCAACCAGCATCACATTACAATACAGATGTAGGATCTTAATTTGAGTCACCTTGCTATAGCAGAAAAATAATCCTGCAGTAACAGGAAATGTGAATTATTATAGACATTTTTGTAGGGGAAAATCAAGCATTTCAGGAAAGTTCTCCTGCAACAAGGTGATCAAATTAAGATCCTACATCTGTACATGTCATATGCCAGCTCCTAACCACACAAATCTGCCCAATGACAGCAATTCCCTAACCACTCGCCAATGTACAGAGGGCCTGAGAAGATTCCACTCAGGTTGGAGATCAAATATCACACAGTATCAGTCCCCCACACTACTGTATATAACATGGGAAATAAAGGCTTTTCATATCAACATAAAACTTACAGTGTGACCCAGAATGAGAGTAGGGAATGGTAGCCATGTGTTTTTACTCATGTAAAATGTGTTAAATTACCTCATGCCTGTCCCTCTTGTCCAATGTCCCTGTTCCGTAAAAGCTGTTGTACTTATGCATTAGAATATTAATTAAGTCCCATTTGAACGCAACGTGTTGGGAGGGATACAAAATGGATGAGAGGGGCCGGACATTTAATGCAGAACATTAATAATAACAGGGGAGGAGCAGGGGGAAATTAAAATGAAGGAGTTCTGCACCCCACCTCCCACTTTAATTGCAAATTTGAATTTCCTATAATGGATTCTGACATCTCAAGTCACCAAAATCCATCATTCTGAAGGGTATTATTCCTCAATTAACCTGTCACCCCACCATGTCCCACGTCTTTCTGCGGGGCCTGTTGAAAAGAAATTAAGAATTTGAATTACCTTCAAATGTAAAGCAGATTGATAATTCACTCTCCCACACACACAGCCTTGTCTCTGCTCTCTGCTTCCTATTCTGACTGCAGCACAGTGCCCTGCTCAGGGAGAGGGCCCCTGGCTGGTGAGACCACAACTTTTCCATTCATTTGTAGTTCTAACATTTCAATTCATTCCTTGACCTTGACGATTGCATCTCCTTTTCTGCAGCGAGTAGTGCAGTACACCAACATTCTAATTTTAGCTGTGTTTTCTGCAATCTGAGCAGGTTATTCATGCTTTACTAACATAGTAGAGATGAAACACACATAATGTAATGAATAGGTCAGGATACAGAGTAATAAAAAAATTATTAATGATGGTAAGAATATAAAATGGTTGCCCTGATACAATATGCATGCTTTTCTTATATTCGGTGTGTTTCATATGCTAGGTATCACTATATTGCTGTTTTGTCTGAGGTGAACCCCTGCTATCTTTGCTCCAGATGTAGATTTAATGAATAAATCACAGGTTCCTGTTCATCAGTGTAATGAATAGTGTTTCTGCTATCCTGGGTGTCACTGGGATGGTTTTATAGTGTGGGCTAGGCCTAGGAAAGGTCTGCCCCCCAGTGAGCTCATAAGCTTGGCTTTCACCCTGGCTATGCGGTCGAGATCACTCCTACAATAAGCATATACATTTTGAAATGGGGTTTCTTAGTATAAAAATATGTGTTAGGCCTATAGGATTCCTTTATAACCGCTGGAATATTCACACACATTCTGTAAAATGTCTGCTTAGTATAAAAATATGTGTTAGGCCTATAGGATTCCTTTATAACCGCTGGAATATTCACACACATTCTGTAAAATGTCTGCTTTGTATAAAAATATGTGTTAGGCCTATAGGATTCCTTTATAACCGCTGTAATATACACACACGTTCTGTAAAATGTCTGCTTAGTATAAAAATATGTGTTAGGCCTATAGGATTCCTTTATAACCGCTGTAATATACACACACGTTCTGTAAAATGTCTGCTTTGTATAAAAATATGTGTTAGGCCTATAGGATTCCTTTATAACCGCTGTAATATACACACACGTTCTGTAAAATGTCTGCTTTGTATAAAAATATGTGTTAGGCCTATAGGATTCCTTTATAACCGCTGTAATATACACACACGTTCTGTAAAATGTCTGCTTTGTATAAAAATATGTGTTAGGCCTATAGGATTCCTTTATAACCGCTGGAATATACACACACGTTCTGTAAAATGTCTGCTTTGTATAAAAATATGTGTTAGGCCTATAGGATTCCTTTATAACCGCTGTAATATACACACACGTTCTGTAAAATGTCTGCTTTGTATAAAAATATGTGTTAGGCCTATAGGATTCCTTTATAACCGCTGTAATATACACACACGTTCTGTAAAATGTCTGCTTTGTATAAAAATATGTGTTAGGCCTATAGGATTCCTTTATAACCGCTGTAATATACACACACGTTCTGTAAAATGTCTGCTTTGTATAAAAATATGTGTTAGGCCTATAGGATTCCTTTATAACCGCTGGAATATTCACACACATTCTGTAAAATGTCTGCTTTGCTTTTGACCAGTAATTCTCTCGAATGTTCTATCCTGACATTATTGTAGCCTACATTACTACGATTGAACAAACTGCTGTATATAAATCATATTCATTCACTATTAAAATGTCTGATTAGTCAACATATCTATGCTACTAGATATTGTGTAGAGATGGCAACTTGTCATGTGTGGAGCTCCCCATCTCTTACCATGACTCTCTAAAACTTATTTCACTAAAACTCAAGTTGAAATGAAATGACAGGGGGAATAAAACAGAAGGGTATTATATGGTTGTCTATTTCTATTGGAGTAAATTGAAATCTTTAATTGTCCATCCTTTTTCCTTTTTCTAGGACATTGTGCTATTGGTTATTGTGTACCACAGTGGAAAGCATGTGCACCCAACATCCTTGAGAGAGCGAGAGAGCGAGAGAGCGAGAGAGAGAGAGAGAGAGATAGATAGATAGAAAGAGAGAGAGAGAGATGGAGGACTGTGTACTTTCCCTCCTTCAATCTCCAGCTTTCATAACGAGCTTGACACACAAAAGGAGAAATTAATCAACAACCATTCAAATGCAACCTTGACATTACATGGTTTTCAACATTTTCAACCATTGCAGCAATTACTGTCTTTTATTAGAGTAAAGTGCCATTCACAAAGGGTTCGTGGTGGAACAAAGCCTGACAGCCAGTGTTTCCACACTGCTGATGCTTAGGAAGGTAAAGAGAGAGACGTCTTATTGACAACATCTTCTTTTGCTTTGGAGCATTCAAACCTTTGTCTGGCTGCTTTTCTTATCAGTGTGATGACAAGTTGTAACAATTATTTATTTCTCAATTAAATACAATGTCAATTTTTTCATCCTAATCAGTCAAATGCATTGTTTTCTTTCCACAATGTGGAATGAGATGTTTTACAAGACAAGAATATATTACATTCAAAGCACCACTATAATCAACTATCTTGAGTAATGTTCTGTATACAATAGTGCAACAGTGTCACCAGTTAGGAGTGTAGGCTTGGTTCTTTTGTAAGGATGCCTCTTCAAAAGGACTTATTTGTCCTGTTTCTCGTTTGACAGTCTGAAATCGAGAGACTGCGTGATTAGAGACATATGAGTGATGTATTGAGAGGTTTGTGTGAGCTCCTACTAGATTCCACCAACCCCACATCCAAAGAAACAAGCAAAGGGCAGGTTTATGGGCTTCGGACAAGAGGAAAGTGTGTAGAGACATGGCAAATGATACCGAGCATAAAAATGAGCTGCAAAGATGGACAGAAAAAAACTGACAAATTAAAAAGATAAGGCACCTGCCTTCTGGCGCAATACAAGACTAGCTGGCAGCCATGTAGCTGTTGATTCTTCTTTATTTTTTGTAATCATTCAAATTTAATTAAAGGCTGGGGGAGAAAATGGCCTGAGCTGATGGTATAATGAGTTGCCAAGGGACATCTTTGTAATAATCTCAGTTTGTAACAAAGATGTTGCCAAGTCGTGGTTTGCTTGTGAGTCACTGCGCCTGCATGGCCACATCCATTGCCCATAAAAATCCCACCGACCCTTAGGACTGCATTCCTTTTTACATAATTTTCAGATTTAACTGATTACTGTACTTCATTTTAGCTCTCAGCCCTAATCGACAACAGGAAATTCAGAAGAAAGTGAAATTACAACATTCGTCATTTGACGTCTCATTTATCTTTATAATAAATATCTTCATTTATTTATCATTTATCATTTATAGTTTTTAAATTGTGCAGGAGCTACCTGGAGCCAGGCTCCTACACCTTGGGTCAAAGAGAGAGCACTTACAGGTCCAAGGAGAAAAGTATGATAAAAAGTATGATAAACTAAGGTTAGGGTTTGGGTTGACATAAAGCTAGGGTTAGGGTTGAAATGTTTGCAAATTTCTTGAAAATGAAATACAGAAATATCTCATTTACTTAAGTATTCACATCTCTGTGTCAATACATGTTAGAATCACCTTCGGTAGTGATTACAGCTGTGAGTCTTTCTGGGTAAGTCTCTAAGAGCTTTGCACACCTGAATTGTACAATATTTGCACATTATTCTTTTTTTTAAATTCTGTCAAGTTGGTTGTCAATCATCGCTAGACAGACATATTTAAGCCCCGCTGAAGATTTTCAAGACAATTTAAGTCCAAACTGTAACTCGGCCACTCAGGAACATTCAATGTCGTCTTGGAAAGCAACTCCGGTGTACATTTGGCCTTGTGTTTTAGGTTATTGTCCTGCTGAAAGGGGAATTCATCTCCCAGTGTCTGGTGGAAAGCAGTGTCCTTCTTTGGACACTGTGCTGCTAACAAACCTCTGAATGAGTTTCAACGCCATACAACACTCCTTCCGTGGCCTCCAACTGCTCTTAAATGCAAGTAAAACTAAGTGCATGGTCTTCACCCGATTGCTGGCCGCACCCTCCCACACGACTAGCATCACTACCCTGGACGGTTCTGACTTAGAATACAAATACCTAGGTGTCTGGTTAGACTGTAAACTCTCCTTCCAGACTCACATTAAGCATCTACCATCCAAAATTAAATCTAGAATTGGCTTCCTATTTTGCAACAAAGCCTCATTCACTCATTCCGCCAAATATACCCTCGTAAAACTGACTATCCTACCGATCCTTGACATCGGCGATGTCATTTACAAAATAGCCCCCAACACTCTACTCAGCAAACTGGATGTAGTCTATCACAGTGCCATCCGTTTTATCACCAAAGCCCCATAAACTACCCACCACTGCGACCTCTATGCTCTCGTTGGCTGGCCCTCCGCCGCCAAACCCACTGGCTCCAGGTCATCTATAAGTCTTTGCTAGGTGAAGCCCCACCTTATCTTAGCTCACTGGTCACCATAGCAACACCCACCCGTAGCACGGGTTCCAGCAGGTTTACTGCACTGGTCATCCCCAAAGCCAACACTTCCTTTGGCCGCCTCTCCTTCCAGTTCTCTGCTGCAAATGACTGGAACGAATTGCAAAAATCTCTGAAGGTGGAGTCTTATATCTCCCTCTCTAACTTTAAGCATCAACTGTCAGAGCAGCTTACCAATCACTGTACCTGTACACAGCCAATCTGTAAATAACACACCCAACTACCTCATCCCCATTATTACTTACCCTCTTGCTCTTTTGCACCCCAGTATCTCTACTTGCATATCATCATCTGCACATACAGTGCATTGCGAAAGTATTCGGCCCCCTTGAACTTTGCAACCTTTTGCCACATTTCAGGCTTCAAACATAAAGATATAAAACTGTATTTTTTTGTGAAGAATCAACAACAAGTGGGACACAATCATGAAGTGGAACGACATTTATTGGATATTTCAAACTTTTTTAACAAATCAAAAACTGAAAAATTGGGCGTGCAAAATTATTCAGCCCCCTTAAGTTAATACTTTGTAGCGCCACCTTTTGCTGCGATTACAGCTGTAAGTCGCTTGGGGTATGTCTCTATCAGTTTTGCACATCGAGAGACTGACATTTTTTCCCATTCCTCCTTGCAAAACAGCTTGAGCTCAGTGAGGTTGGATGGAGAGCATTTGTGAACAGCAGTTTTCAGTTCTTTCCACAGATTCTCGATTGGATTCAGGTCTGGACTTTGACTTGGCCATTCTAACACCTGGATATGTTTATTTTTGAACCATTCCATTGTAGATTTTGCTTTATGTTTTGGATCATTGTCTTGTTGGAAGACAAATCTCCGTCCCAGTCTCAGGTCTTTTGCAGACTCCATCAGGTTTTCTTCCAGAATGGTCCTGTATTTGGCTCCATCCATCTTCCCATCAATTTTAACCATCTTCCCTGTCCCTGCTGAAGAAAAGCAGGCCCAAACCATGATGCTGCCACCACCATGTTTGACAGTGGGGATGGTGTGTTCAGGGTGATGAGCTGTGTTGCTTTTACGCCAAACATAACGTTTTGCATTGTTGCCAAAAAGTTCAATTTTGGTTTCATCTGACCAGAGCACCTTCTTCCACATGTTTGGTGTGTCTCCCAGGTGGCTTGTGACAAACTTTAAACGACACTTTTTATGGATATCTTTAAGAAATGGCTTTCTTCTTGCCACTCTTCCATAAAGGCCAGATTTGTGCAATATACGACTGATTGTTGTCCTATGGACAGAGTCTCCCACCTCAGCTGTAGATCTCTGCAGTTCATCCAGAGTGATCATGGGCCTCTTGGCTGCATCTCTGATCAGTCTTCTCCTTGTATGAGCTGAAAGTTTAGAGGGACGGCCAGGTCTTGGTAGATTTGCAGTGGTCTGATACTCCTTCCATTTCAATATTATCGCTTGCACAGTGCTCCTTGGGATGTTTAAAGCTTGGGAAATCTTTTTGTATCCAAATATGGCTTTAAACTTCTTCACAACAGTATCTCGGACCTGCCTGGTGTGTTCCTTGTTCTTCATGATGCTCTGTGCGCTTTTAACGGACCTCTGAGACTATCACAGTGCAGGTGCATTTATACGGAGACTTGATTACACACAGGTGGATTGTATTTATCATCATTAGTCATTTAGGTCAACATTGGATCATTCAGAGATCCTCACTGAACTTCTGGAGAGAGTTTGCTGCACTGAAAGTAAAGGGGCTGAATAATTTTGCACGCCCAATTTTTCAGTTTTTGATTTGTTAAAAAAGTTAGAAATATCCAATATATGTCGTTCCACTTCATGATTGTGTCCCACTTGTTGTTGATTCTTCACAAAAAAATACAGTTTTATATCTTTATGTTTGAAGCCTGAAATGTGGCAAAAGGTCGCAAAGTTCAAGGGGGCCGAATACTTTCGCAAGGCACTGTATATCACTCCAGTGTTAATGCTAAATTGTAATTATTTTGCCTCTATGACCTATGTATTGCCTACCTCCCTACTACTACATTTTCACACACTGTACATAGATCTGTCTATTTTTCTTTTCTATTGTGTTATTGACTGTACGTTTGTTTATGTGTAACTCTGTGTTGTTGTTTTTGTCGCACTGCTTTGCTTTATCTTGGCCAGGTCGCAGTTTTAAATGAGAACTTGTTCTCAACTGGCCCACCTGGTTAAATAAGGGTGAAATAAATAAAAAATATTGATACACTATCCAAAGTCTTCACCATGCTCAAAGAGATAACCTGTGTCTGTCGAATACTTATTGACTCAAGACATTTCAGCTTTTCATTTTTTATTAATTGGTAAAAAAAAATATCTAAAAACATAATTCCACTGACATTATGGGGTATTGTGTGTAGGCCAGTGACACAAAATCTGAATCTATGTCACACAACAGAATGTAGAAAAAGTCAAGGGGTGTGAATACTTTCTGAAGGCACTGTCTATAAAAAAAAACATTTAAAAACTACAACTAAAGACGCACAAATGAGGCAATACAACTAAAGAATAATAATATGAGGGTGTGTGTAGAGTAGAGGTCGACCGATTATGATTTTCAACGCCGATACCGATTATTGGAGGACCAAAAAAAGGCGATACCGATTAATCAGATGATTTTTTAAAATTGTATATATTTGTACACAGCCAATATATATATATATATATATATATATATATATATATTTGTAATAATGACAATTACAACAATACTAAATGAACAACTAACACTTTTATTTAACTTAAAATATAATACATAAATAAATCTATTCAGTCTATCTATTTAGTCTCAAATAAATAATGAAACATGCTCAATTTGGTTTAAATAATGCAAAAACACAGTGTTGGAGAGGAAAGTAAAAGTGCAATATGTGCCATGTAAAAAAGCTAACATTTAAGTTCCTTGCTCAGAACATGAGAACATATGAAAGCTGGTGGTTCAATATTCCCAGTTCTTCAATATTCCCAGTTAAGAAGTTAAAGGTTGTAGTTATAGGAATTATGACGCGTCGACTATTTCTCTCTATACCATTTGTATTTCATATACCTTTGACTATTGGATGTTCTAATAGGCACTTTCGTATTGCCAGCCTAATCTCAGGAGTTGATAGGCTTGAAGTCATAAACAGCCCTGTGAAGCAAGCATTGCTAAGAGCGGCTGGCAAACGTAGTAAAGTTTGAATGAATGATTACGAGCCTGCTGCCGCCTACCACTGCTCAGTCAGACGGCTCAATCAAATCATAGACTTAATTATAATATAATAAAGACAGAAATACGAGCCGTTGTCCATTAATATGGTCAAAACCGGAAACAATAATTTCAAAAACAAAACGTTTATTTTTTCAGTGAAATACGGAACCGTTCCGTATTTTATCGAATGGGCGGCAACCCTAAGTCTAAATATTACTGTTACATTGCACAGCATTCAATGTTATGTCATAATTATGTTAATTTTTGGCAAATGAGCCAGGAGGCCCAAACTGTTGCATATACCCTGTCTCTGCGTGCAATGAACGCAAGAGAAGTGACACAATTTCCCTAGTTAATATTGCCTGCTAACATTAATTTATTTGAACTAAATATGCAGGTAAAAAAATATATACATCTGCATATTGATTTTAAGAAAGGCATTGATGTTTATGGTTAGGTACATTCATGCAACGCCCCAGTGGCATTAAATTGGTAATACCAAAAGCTTACATTGATTTGGAAGAGTTCCAGTGTTGTGTTGGAAAGTCATAGCCAGCTAGCTAACATAGCATCCCTCTGAGCAGGGTGTTTCAGTAGGCTAAACTAGCTAGCTAGCTAAGTAAGTGAAACTGAAAGTGAAAAAAATGAGGAAATCTCTCTCTCTCTCTATTTCCCTTTTGCTTCTCCTTCATTTTGGAATAAATTAATTTGTTCAAAACAGTTCAACTACTCACCACATTTTATACACTGCAGTCCTAGCTAGCTGTAGCTTATGCTTTTAGTACTAGATTAATTCTCTGATCCTCTTTGGGCTGAGATCCAGCTAACGGGATCGATATGACAACAGCCAGTGAAAGTGCAGGGCGCCAAATTGAAAACAACAGAAATCCTATAAAATTCCTAATTAAAATTCCTCAAACATACAAGTATTTTACACCATTTTAAAGATACACTTCTTGTTAATCCCAACACAGTGTCTGATTTCAAAAAGGCTTTCACAATAGTTCCACAATAAATGTTTGTTTTGTTCGATAATGTATATCATTTATGTCCAAATACCTCCTTTTTGTTTGCGCGTTTAGCCCAGTAATCCAAATTCATGACGCGCGATCACTAGGTGCAGACGAAAAGTCCAAAAGTTCCGTTACAGTCCGTAGAAACATGTCAAACGATGTATAGAACCAATCTTTAGGATGTTTTTAACATAAATTTTGAATAATGTTCCAACCGGAGAATTCCTTTGTCTTCAGAAATGCAATGGAACTCAAGCTAACTCTCACGTGAACGCGCGTGGCAAGCTCGTGGCTCTCTGGCAGGCCTCTGACTCATTCCCCTCTCATTCGCCCCCACTTCACAGTAGAAGCATCAAACAAGGTTTTAAAGACTGTTGATATCTAGTGGAAGCCTTAGGAAGTGCATTTGACCCCATAGACACTGTACATTCGATAGGGAATGAGTTGAAAAACTACAAACCTCAGATTTCACACTTTCTGGTTGGATTTTTTTCTCAGGTTTTTGCCTGCCATATGAGTTCTGTTATACTCACAGACATCATTCAAACAGATTTAGAACGTTCAGAGTATTTTCTATCCAAATAATATGCTATATTAGCAACTGGGCCTGAGTAGTAGACAGTTTACTCTGGGCACCTTATTCATCCAAGCTACTCAATAATGCCCCCAGCCATAACAAGTTAATTGGGTGGACAACATATCAATTCATGCTGCAAGAGCTCTGATAGGCTGGAGGACGTCCTCCGAAAGTTGTCATAATTAATGTGTAAGTCTATGGAAGGGGGTGAGAACCATGAGCCTTCTAGGTTTTGTATTGAAGTCAATGTACACAGAGGAGTATGGAAGCTAGCTGTCCTCAGACTACACCACGGTGCTACTCTGCTGTTGAGGCTACTGTTGACATTCTTTGCAAAATAGTGTGTTATTTATTTTTACCCCTTTTTTCCCCCAATTAGTAGTTACAGTCTTGTCCCATCACTGCAACTCCCCTACGGACTCGGGAGAGGTGAAGGTCGAGAGCCATGCATCCTCCAAAACACGACCCTGCCAAGCCGCACTGCTTGTTGACACGCTGCTAGCTTAACCCGGAAGCCAGCTGCACCATTGTGTCGGAGGAAACACTGTCCAACTGTTGACCGAAGTCACCTTGCAGGTGCCCGGCCAGCCACAAGGAGTCGCAACAGCACGATGGGACAAGGTAATCCCAGCCGGCCAAACTCTGCCCTAATCCAGACAGCACTGGGAAGTTGTGAACCACCTCATGGGTCTCCCGGTCACGACACAGCCTGGGATTGAACCCGGGTCTGTAGTGATGCCTCAGGCACTGTGATGCAGTGCCTTAGACAAAAATAGAGTGTTTTAATAAATGATTTGGTTCCGTGATTATATTTAATATACAGTGGGGCAAAAAAATATTTAGTCAGACACCAATTGTGCAAGTTCTCCCACTTAAAAAGATGAGAGAGGCCTGTAATTTTCATCATAGGTACACTTCAACTATGACAGACAAAATGAGAAAAAAATCCAGAAAATCACGTTGTAGGATTTTTTATGAATTTATTTGCAAATTATGGTGGAAAACAAATATTTGGTCAATAACAAAAGTTTATCTCAATACTTTGTTATATACCCTTTGTTGGCAATGACAGAGGTCAAACGTTTTCTGTAAGTCTTCACAAGGTTTTCATACACTGTTGCTGGTATTTTGGCCCATTCCTCCATGCAGATCTCTTCTAGAGCAATGATGTTTTGGGGCTGTTGCTGGGCAACACAGACTTTCAACTCCCTCCAAAGATTTTCTATGGGGTTGAGATCTGGAGACTGGCTAGGCCACTCCAGGACCTTGAAATTCTTACGAAGCCACTTCTTCGTTGCCCGGGCGGTGTGTTTGGGATCATTGTCATGTTGAAAGACCCAGCCACGTTTCATCTTCAATGCCCTTGCTGATGGAAGGAGGTTTTCACTTAAAATCTCACGATACATGGCCCCATTCATCCTTTCCTTTACACGGATCAGTCGTCCTGGTCCCTTTACAGAAAAACAGCCCCAAAGCATGATGTTTCCACCCCCATGCTTCACAGTAGGTATGGTGTTCTTTGGATGCAACTCAGCATTCTTTGTCCTCCAAACACGACGAGTTGAGTTTTACCAAAAAGTTATATTTTGGTTTCATCTGACCATATGACATTCTCCCAATCTTCTTCTGGATCATCCAAATGCTCTCTAGCAAACTTCAGACGGGCCTGGACATGTACTGGCTTAAGCAGGGGGACACGTCTGGCACTGCAGGATTTGAGTCCCTGGCGGCGTAGTGTGTTACTGATGGTAGGTTTTGTTACTTTGGTCCCAGCTCTCTGCAGGTCATTCACTAGGTCCCCCCATGTGGTTCTGGGATTTTTGCTCACCGTTCTTGTGATCATTTTGACCCCACGGGGTGAGATCTTGCGTGGAGCCCCAGATCGAGGGAGATTATCAGTGGTCTTGTATGTCTTCCATTTCCTAATCATTGCTCCCACAGTTGATTTCTTCAAACCAAGCTGCTTACCTATTGCAGATTCAGTCTTCCCAGCCTGGTGCAGGTCTACAATTTTTTTCTAGTGTCCTTCGACAGCTCTTTGGTCTTGGCCATAGTGGAGTTTGGAGTGTGACTGTTTGAGGTTGTGGACAGGTGTCTTTTATACTGATAACAAGTTCAAACAGGTGCCATTAATACAGGTAACGAGTGGAGGACAGAGGAGCCTCTTAAAGAAGACTCTTACAGGTCTGTGAGAGCCAGAAATCTTGCTTGTTTGTAGGTGACCAAATACTTATTTTCCACCATAATTTGCAAATAAATTCATTAAAAATCCTACAATGTGATTTCTGGATTTCTTTTTCTCATTTTATCTGTCATAGTTGAAGTGTACTTATGATGAAAATTACAGGCCTCTCTCATCTTTTTAAGTGGGAGAACTTGTACACTTGGTGGCTGACTAAATACTTTTTTGCCCCACTATAGTTTAATCTAAGAAGGATAACTTTTTTAATGTTTTAAAATTTACATTTTTATGAAATTCACTGAGGAGGATGGTCCTCCCTTCCTCCTCCGAGGAGCCTCCACTGACTGGGATGTGAACATTAAGCTACTGTTAGGATTAGGGTTGAACATAAGGCTAGGGTCAGGCCTACACTCTTAGAAAAAAAGAGTTCCAAAAGGGCTCTTCGGCTGTCCTCATAGGAGAACCATTTTTTGATTCCAGGTAGAACAATTTTGGGTTCCATGCAGAACCCTTTGTGGAAAGGGTTCTACATGGAACCCAAAATGGTTCTACTTAGAAACAAAGGGGTTCTACCTGGAACCATCAAGGGTTCTTCAAAGGGTTCTCCTATGGGGGCCACCAAATAACACTTTTAGGTTCTAGATAGCACCTTTTTTCCTAAGTGTGTAGCATAACACTAACCCTAATCTTGGCATAAACCAAATATGGCTCCTCCACATTTGAATTCCCATTCAACCCCTGGTGATATCCAAAATGAGAGACATGACGCTATTATCACCAAGAGCAGAGATGGCACAAGGCAACGTCACAAGGTAAACAACAGTACGTCAACCTAAAAACAGAAGACACTTTTAACTAAAGCTGTCAACACATAGACCTATTTGCATGCAGTGCTTCCACTAAAGTCCTGCTCAAGAATATTGACAAGACATTGCAATGTCAAAGGTGATTATTTCAAAACGTGAAAAATAAGGAAAGGCTTTTATTGAATCTCACAAATTTGCACAAATTCCAGCCTCTGAGGCATCAGCCTAATCCGAAATTGTTGTTACACAATCCACTAAACTCTGCAGGTGATTATGTTGCACAGCATTCAATAGTCTACTGTGAAATGATTAAAGCCTGTCTCTCCTGGACTGGTGATAATCAATCTAACCTTCATACATTGACTATTTATCCAACCAGAACATTTACTGCATATGCAGAAAATGAATAAGAACTGGAAATTGATAACTACAATCGTTAGTGGCATGATATGCACAGAATAGGGAGAACAACAAGGTGTGTGTAAAATATCCTTTGAGATTATCAGGAAAGGATGAATGTGATTTGCAAGCAGCTTTTTATTGGTTTGTGTTGCACTGCATTAGCAAAACAGAGATCTCACAGGCATGCAATATTGTCTTTGTGAATTAAACAGTTTCCTCTGGGCAAGCAGATTTTTAACAATTTGTCTAGTTCCCGTTGTGACGCAGGGTCTTATAAATGTTTATGAGGCTCAGAAGCTCTGCAGTTCACAGCACATTATAAGAAATAATATTGTTAGCAATCAGTTTCAGTATCTCTTATTCATCATGCACCCTGATAGCCGTTTAAGGCCAGGGAGTTTAAGGCAGGAAACAAATATGCTCATAATAAACAGGAATAGAGAGAAGGCAATTTTCAAGTCAATAATCTAGTAATATAGCAATCATGCGGCTTTCAGCACGTTTTGCCTTATGATTCTCAACATGAACACATTCCAAGCTTACTGGGCATAGAGGAGCTGCATATAACTATCAATATATTCTGCCCATTACTTTATATTCTTCATGAAACAAAGGACCTTTGGAAATTCAATTTCAATAAAGTGTCCTATATTTGCAAGGGAAAGAGGTTCCAAGGAGATGAAACCACTGTGGAGGCAGAATGTTATGAGAACATCAGACCACATGGGCTATTTTCAGTTGTAAGGGCCAGACATAAAAGGCAAAGTGTGATATCACTGACCATACTTGGAATAAGGTGCAAGTAAAACAATTATAATAACACACAATCTGGACATTCCATTTTCTGATCTGTACAGGTACAGTGGTAGCCTATAGAGAAATCTGGAATAGATAATAACTTAGTTTTTTGTTGATTTTAATATTGCATTTAGCATTATACATGTGTGACTGTCACTAAAACAAATAGTTCTACTTTAATTCATCACTGCCTAAAAAGGTTGTCACACTCAAACAATATTTGCATCTGCCAGTCCCAAACGACAAAGGACAACAAAGGGGCCAGTCCAACGGACAGTTATGCACGCTCGTCATAACCCAACCGCTAGTTAGCTGTGCAAGTTTCCATGGAAATCTGGGACTTTCACTCTCAAAACAAAATTGGTTCACGCCTCCTCGTGGCAATGTTTACACTGTGATTGGTTCTAAAGACAACGCGCTTCACAAAATCATTGCCCGATTGGCTAGTATCTCTTTTGGAAGTGGAACTGACAGGATGTGCAGGTGCAGAAGCGGGAGATGGGGGCTTCCAGGCGGGTAACGTTTTAATGTGGTGACAGCGGTTAAAAACGGAACATAATAAGTTTACCACTGCATTTATAATGCAAAGTAGAATGGAGACTTTCACTTGCTGAAAGTTGATTAAATCTGTGCAAGGCGCCTCATAAAGCCACTTGTCATATCCGAAACCGAATGAAATGATAAGCAGCCGGAGTGCAACAGGTAATGAAGACAACACAACCATGTTAGCTAGCCAGCTAACGGAATTAGCCACATAATGATATAGCTATAAGCTAACGTTACCTATTTGGCTGCCAACGTTAGGCGACTTCGTGGTCTTTCAAGAAGTTGATACTGCCTGTGGGTTTATAGCCATATCCTGGAAAACACTTTTGTCACTGTTTGTCAAAGTAGCTAGCTGGGTTGCTGCTACTATCTATCCATTTCACTCAGGAGATCTTGCTGAGGCTCGTGATGCAAAACACTGCCACAAAGATTTGTAATGAAGGTTGTGCCTCAGATAGGTGCGTGCTGTTTGCAGGTTGTGAAGTTAGCTAGTTCTAAATGTAATTTAAATGCTTTAGCATTTGTTAACGAACTAAACATTTTATACAAACTTGTGGCTAAACCTCCCGTTAAAGATATATTTTATCTCTTTCTCACTCTCTTGCTCTCCTCTTGCTTTCTCTCTCCATCTCGATCTGGAGTTGGTTCAATCTAATCCAGAATATGACTTGGTCAGAAGTGAGATAAGAAAGATTGGGGGTGGTGTTGTGTAAACATCAATATGAATTAAATGGACAGCACCACCACTATCAAGATCATTCTCCAGGTCAAGGCTACTCTGCAGCAAGACATGATTTATTCTCATTTCCTTTTTTCATGACTTATTTTCATTTCCATGATTTCAGAAGATTTTGATGCAGCTCACTCACACATACCCACAAATAGAGTTGTTTTAAACCTCTGAGTTGTGGGCATTTTCATTTGTTCTTTCCCCAAATCTCACCTGCTCCTTTGGTGCACAGTTTCTCTTTATCTGCCATTGTTATAACTTATTAGTTGTCGGAGTGAAATGTGTTTTATAGGCCGCTCTTCAAAGAGAGGCTATGCTCCCTAGATTAATTACTGCTGTTAGAGAGAATGTAACAAGGCATTGTGGTCTGAAGCAAGGGACTCTGGGTAAGTTTTGCAGCACATAATTAAAAATGAAGTGAAAAACAAGGGCTTTACGCACCTGAGGATTCAGGTATGTTATTAAAGCCATTTATTGTGTGGGCTGCTGCACTTCTCGACAGTCACAGTCCCTATGAGAGGAGCTGACGAGCATCAGTGGCCAGCTCAGACACTGATGCCCGCACTGAAATCCCATCCCTGTTTTTTTTTTACGGCGTCTCTCTCAACATGGTACTGTAGGCAATGTCACAATTTTCTGTTTTAGTTAAAGGTTTGTCATTGTGTCCATGCATCAATTGTGTTGATGGTAATATGTGTTTATTTGTGTTGATAGATTACCAGTCAGAAACTCCTGGTGGAATTCTGGAACCTTTACCACAAGCGCCTTCGACGCATTGACCAATCAGATCACAGCCGGGAGGAGGCTCTGCAGGTAAACTGGTAATGGCGGTGATGCTCCTTGGATGTTTGGATGTGCTGGGGCAAGTGTGTTATTTCCACTAATGAACCGATCTTGCAATGTGATGCATATGTGTGAGAATAAGCTAGAAAATGGTTAGGCCTACGTTATGATACAGACACTTAGTGACAGGCCTTTTATGGCAACTGTAACTGCTGGCCCTGCATGTGAAGTCTGAGGAGGGACAACAGACTGGGCCTGACAAGGGCAGGGAGGAAACTTGGTGTTTTAGAGACTTATAATGCTATTAGCCTAGTGCATGGCTGCTAAAAGGTATAGTGCCATAATGAAAGCATGACAGGTTGATCAATGTTGTTAAGAGAATTACCGTCTTTACATCAAAAAGCTTTTTGGGTTATTTTTTAACTATCCCATTAAGTGGCCTTTATTGAATATCTTTACATCTCGGGAAAATGTACCTTTTAGTCAATGCTCATCAGTAAAAGTGGAATAAAATATTTGTTATGACGTAAAAAGTAATTTCCCTACCTGTGCATGCTCTTAGTCCTTGTAAGTCTATTACTAATTCATTTTCCTTCTCCTCAACATTTAAAGATTTTCATATTCATCTCCACTAAAGAATGAGGAAAGTGATGAGGATGAGCCAATTCCGCTGCTCTCTCTCTCCCTCTTTGCATGTCATGTCAGTGGCTATGGGATGGGGTTGGCTGTGTGGGTGGGGGGGTGGCTGCACACCTTGAGGACTGGGCTTGATGACGGCTGATGAAAGTTTTAGTGAGCCAAGCCTGTCTCTTTGACTCTAATCACCAGAGGAAAGCTCCTTCTCTCAGAAGTATCCTCTCCACGGTCGAAGCAATGGCGGAGTTTGGAAACAACACAGCCTCTCATTTCAACTGCATTTATCTTTGGTTTGGGGAAATCCTGTTTGATTCACCGCCTCTGACAGCCTCGGCTCTGGAAACACAAAACAAGCCTTTTAGAACTCTTGTCAAGGATTCAAAGAAGGACTAGTACAGTATATTAACATCTCTATTGCCTGTCCTGTAAAGCAGTGAGCTAAGAGTTTAATTAGATTACATAGCATACACTATCTAATTTACTTGATAATTACCATCAGAGGGGTATGTCATACTCATTTAGGTATTTTCAAAATGATCTCTATCCAGTTCTGTAAGTTCAAAAATGTTTAACTTATTCTGTAGTACGTACAGTGCATTCGGGAAAAGTATTCAGACCCCTTGACCTTTTCCACATTTTGTTACGTTACAGCCTTATTCTAAAATTGATTTAATTATGTTTTTCCCTCATCAATCTACACACAATACCCTATAATGAAAGTGAAAACAGGTTTATAGACATGAATGCACATTTATTAAAAATAAAAAACACAAAAACCTTATTTAACTAAGTATTCAGAGCCTTTGCTATGAGTCTTGAAATTGAGCTCAGATGCATTCTGTTTCCATTGATCATCCTTGAGATGTTTATACAACTTGATTGAGTCCACTTGTGGTAAATTCAATTGATTGGACATGATTTGGAAAGGCACACACCTGTCTATGTAAGGTCCCACAGTTGACAGTGCATGTCAGAGCAAAATCCAAGCCATTAGGTCGAAGGAACTGTCTGTAGAGCTCAGAGACAGTGTCGAGGCACAGACCTGGGGAAGGCTACCAAAAAATGTCTGTAGCATTGAAGGTCCCCAAGGACACTGTGGTCTCCATCATTCTTAAATGGAAGACGTTTGGAACCACCAAGACTCTTCCTAGAGCTGGCTGCCCGGCCAAACCTTCCAGAAGGACAACCATCTCTGCAGCACTCCACCAATCAGGCCTTTATGCTAGAGTGGCCAGACAGAAGCCACTCCTCAGTAAAACGCACATGACAGCATGCTTGGTGTTTGCCAAAAGGCACCTAAAGGACTCGCAGACCATGAGAAACAAGATTCTCTGGTCTGATGAAACCAATATTGAACTCTTTGGCCTGAATGCCAAGCGTCATGTCTGGAGGAAACCTGGCACCATCCCTACGGTGAAGCATGGTGGTGGCAGCATCATGCTGTGGGGATGTTTTTCAGTGGCAGGGACTGGTAGACTAGTCAGGATCGAGTGAAAGATGAATGGAGCAAAGTACAGAGAGAACCTTGAAAACCTGCTCAGGACCTCAGACTGGGGCGAAGATTCACCTTCCAACAGGACAACGACCCTAAGCACACAGCCAAGACAAAGCAGGAGTGGCTTCGGGAGAAGTCTCTGCATGTCCTTGTGTGGCCCAACCAGAGCCTGGACTTGAACCCAATAGAACATCTCTGGAGAAACCTGAAAATAGCTGTGCAGCGGCACTCTCCATCCAACCTGACCGAGCTTGAGAGGATCCCCAAATACAAGTGTACCAAACTTGTATCGTCATACCCAAGAAGACTCAAGGGTGTAATCGCTGCCAAAGGTGCTTCAACAAATAACTGAGTAAAGGCTCTGAGTACTTATGTAAATGTGATATTTCCACAAAACTTTTTGTTAAATTAAAAAACCTGTTTTTGCTTTGTCGTTATGTGGTATTGTGTGTAGATTATTTAATCAATTTTAGAATGGATTTTAGAATAAGGCTGTAATATTTCCAAAATGTGGAAAAAGTCAAGGGGTCTGAATACTTTCTGAATGCTCTGTAAGCGTAGAGTAGACCCATGGCCTGTAAGGACCTTTATTGATGGCTTGTAGACTGTCCCCTGCTCTCTGCTCTCTGCCTCAGTACCAGTATGTGTGTAGAGGTGTCTCTTGGACCCCATATCTCCTTTCAGTCCCTGGTCTCAGTGGGCCATTTATCTGGCCATATTGAGAAGCCCCAACAGCCGTTGTTTCCAAGTGTCTGTTGTTTCCAAGTTACCATATTAGCCATCATTTAGGGAGTGTAAACAGTGGTCCACATTGTAAAAAACACCTCCTCCCCCTTTCCTACCACAAAGATTTCAGCTACCATGCTTTTATAGAGTAACATCTCTTAACCTGACAGAGACTGAAGAGTCAAGCTGCTCCCCAGTGCATTGTGGGTACACAAGCATGTTGGCGATATGAGGTTTCTCTTTGACCAATGGAAGGACAAGCCCAGGCTTGATCAATGTATTCTAACACTCCAAACCTCACAGCTAGTCCTAATCAGTATCTGCAGTGAATAACAGAGATAAGCTATGTGAGGTCTTTGGCTTTACTGGACATTGTGTGATGTGACTTTTACCACATTTAAGAAAATAAATGATTGATTACTATCTCTCACAAGTGCAGTTATGATCCAGTGGTGTTGAGGGATGCCATCCCTTCAATATCTTCTCAAGGAAGATAGGGGCTTGGAGGGGGAGTGTGTAAGTGAAAGCGGTCATCCCCCTCTTCATAGGGGGAGACACTCTAGACCAAAACTGTTACAGACCTATATCTATCCCATGCAAATTAATCCCCCAAAAACATTTCCCCTGCATTTCAGCCTTGCCACAAAAGGACCAGCTGACATCATGTCAGTGATTCTCTCGTTAACCCAGGTGTGAGTGTTGACGATGACAAGGCTGGAGATCACTTTGTCATGCTGATTGAGTTTGAATAACAGACTGGAAGCTTCAAAAGGAGGGTGGTGCTTGGAATCATTGTTCTTCCGCTGTCAACCATGGTTACCTGCAAGGAAACGTGCCATCATCATTGCTCTGCACAAAAAGGGCTTCACAGGCAAGGATATTGCTGCCAGTAAGATTGCACCTAAATCAACCATTTATCGGATCATCAAGAACTTCAAGGAGAGTGGTTCAAATGTTGTGAAGAAGGCTTCAGGGCACCCAAGAAAGTCCAGCAAGTGCCAGGACCGTCTCCTAAAGTTGATTCAGCTGCGGGATCGTGGCACCACCAGTACAGAGCTTGCTCCTCAGAAATGGCAGCAGGCAGGTGTGAGTGCACCTGCACGCACAGAGAGGCGAAGACTTTTGGAGTATGGCCTGGTGTCAAGAAGGGCAGCAAAGAAGCCGTTTCTTTTCAGGAAAAACATCAGGGACACACTGATATTCTGCAAGGGTACAGGGATTGGACTGCTGAGGACTGGGGTAAAGTCATTTTCTCAGATGAATTCCCTTTCCGATTGTTTGGGGCATCTGGAAAAAAGCTTGTCCGGAGAAGACAAGGTGAGCGCTACCATCAGTCCTGTGTCATGC
The DNA here is from genome assembly GCF_013265735.2 of Oncorhynchus mykiss. NCBI lineage: Eukaryota > Metazoa > Chordata > Actinopteri > Salmoniformes > Salmonidae > Oncorhynchus > Oncorhynchus mykiss. The sequence goes on along the minus strand of NC_048570.1, from coordinate 66,965,214 downwards.
CAACATAAAGCATCCTGAGACCATTCATGTGTGGGGTTGCTTCTCAGCCAAGGGAGTGAGCTCACACACAATTTTGCCTAAGAACACAGCCATGAATAAAGAACGGTACCAACACATCCTCCGAGAGCAACTTCTCCCAACCATCCAGGAACAGTTTGGTGGCGAACAATGCCTTTTCCGGCATGATGGAGCACCGTGCTATAAGTGGCTCGGGGAACAAAACATCGATATTTTTGGTCCATGGCCAGGAAACTCATCAGACCTTAATCCCATTGAGAACATTAAAAATAAGATTTTGTTCTTAACTGACTTGCCTAGTTAAATAAAGGTAATAAATACAATTCCTGCAGAATCAATGCTTGGAGTTTGTCAGAATTTGTGGGGTTTTGTTTGTCCACCCGCCTCTTGAGAATTGACCTGCTCCAGAGCCTTTCCGTTCACCTTCACACTCCTGGGCCAGACTACACTCAATCATATGACCCACTGAAGAGATGAGTCTTCAGTAAAGACTTAAAGGTTGAGACAGAGTCTGTGTCTCTCACATGGGTAGGCAGACCATTCCATAAAAATGGAACTCTATAGGAGAAAGCCCTACCTCCAGCTGTTTGCTTAGAAATTCTAGGGACAATTAGGACGCCTGTGTCTTGTGACAGTAGCGCACGTGTAGCTATGTACGGCAGGACCAAATCTGAGCGATAGGTAGGAGCAAGCCCATGTAATGCTTTGTAGGTTAGCAGTAAAAGCTTAATCAGCCCTTGCCTTAACAGGAAGCCAGTGTAGGGAGGCTAGGACTGGAGTAATATGATCAAATATTTTTGTTCTAGTCAGGATTCTAGCAGCCGTATTTAGCACTAACTGAAGTTTATTTAGTGCTTTATCCGGGTAGCCGGAAAGTAGAGCCTTGCAGTAGTCTAACCTAGAAGTAACAAAAGCATGGATTCATTTTTCTGCATCATTTTTGGACAGAAAGTTTCTGATTTTTGCAATGTTACGTAGATGGAAAAAAGCTGTCCTTGAAACAGTCTTGATATGTTCGTCAAAAGAGAGATCAGGGTCCAGAGTAACGCAGAGGTCCTTCACAGTTTTATTTGAGACGACTGTACAACCAATCAAGATTAATTGTCAGATTAATTTGGGACTTCACCGTGTTTCATTGAAATGTACAGCTGTGTGTCATCCGCATAGCAGTGAAAGTTAACATTATTATGTTTTCGAATGACATCCCCAAGAGGTAAAATATATAGTGAAAACAATAAAAGCCTTGAAAAAAATCTATATGTCTTTGCTAGGTAAAGCCCTGCCTTATCTCAGCTCACTGGTCACCATAGCAACACCCACTCCAGCAGGTATATTTCACTGGTCACCCCCAAAGCCAACTCCACCTTTGGCTGCCTTTCCTTCCAGTTCTCTGCTGCCAATGACTGGAACGAATCGCAAAAATCACTGAAGCTGGAGACTCATATCTCCCTCACTAACTTTAAGCATCAGCTGACAGAGCAGCTTACACATCATTTTACCTGTACATAGCCCATCTGTAAATAACACACCCAACTACCACATCCCCATATTGTTATTTATTTTTCCTTTTCCTTTGCACCCCAGTATCTCTACTTGCACATTCATCTTCTGCACATCTATCACTCAAGTGTTTAATTGCTAAACTGTAATTATTTCACCACTATAGCCTATTTTATTGCCATACCTCCCTAATCTTACTTCATTTACACACACTGTATGTAGACTTTTGTGTTATTGACTATACGTTTGTGTCGCATTGCTTTGCTTTGTCTTGGCCAGGTCACAGTTGTCAATGAGAACTTGTTCTCAACTGGCCTACCTGGTTAAATAAAGGTTATATATATGTCTTATATATAATAATATATAAGACTGCTTTACCAAAGGCCGCACTCTGTCAATCCACAGGGATCCTAATGCTTGATGCTTCTAACTATGAACTGTGTGTGTATGTGTGTGTGCTCCTTAGGAGACAGGAGATGTTGAGAGAAGGGTGCGATGAAGAACTGTCTGTTTGTGGTTGGCTGATGTGGCAGACGGCGTGCGTTGGGTGATACTTGATCTGATGTTAATGTGCTGCCATGTGTGAGGGAGGGAGGGAGGGAGTGAGTGTTTGACTGAGTGGAGAGAGGGAGAGAGGGGAGATGGGCAGATAATCCCGTCTGCCTGATGAGATTGAAGGCTGCGATTGATTGATCGCCTAATCATAGCAGGAAATGGGCCTGAAAATGAATGGGACACTGCCCTTGGCTTGCTGTGGACCTGGGCGGCTGGGTTGCAGGGGATGTTAGCTGCAGCAAGACATGGCCTTAATGTGCAAGGGAGCTGATTTCATTTGTGTCTGATATACAGTTATACGATCCTGGCTAAATGATCAAATAAAAAAAGGAAGAGGGGGAACATGGAAGGGGTGTAAATCAAGCTTTATTGCTGGAATATTACTTTTTCATGCCGTCTGAAATGGATGCTTTGAGAAAGGTGAAAGAATAAAAATCCAATATGAATTTGAATGTGGTGAGGCTGTGTGGTGGCCGAGATAGCCAGCCGCTGTCCTGGATGCAGCTGGGTGGCTGGCTATTGGTGTTATTGGATTATTATTTGTCATTATGAAGTTTGCATTATCTTCCTCATGGTCAGGATATTTGTTTTATAAAATTGCTCACAGCTGGGAGGCAGGATTATACACCTAAAATATAACATTCTGTGTTCTCTCTATTTCCCACTCTCTCTCTCTCTCTCTCTCTCTTATTTTCTCCCCCTCTTTCTCATCCCTCCTGCCCTACCTTTCCTCACACTCTCTCCCTTCTCCCCCTTGCCAGACGTTTCCTAACTCGCTCCCCCTCTCCATCCTCTTTTCCCTCTCACCTGCTCATTCTTTCAAACTGAGGGCAGAATTATTTAACAGAAAGGGGAACCTTTGATGTTGGCAGGACCCATGTTGGTACTCTCAAGGAACCTAATGCTGCTCCTCTCATCTATTAGTCACAGTAAGGACTCCCACATGCGTCTTTGGGGCTAGAGAATTAGCCCTCGAAGGGGGAGGGCCTTTCAATGTACGGTCCCCAGTTCACCGGGTGTGTGCTGCCAGTGCCCATCACCACGGGCTGATTGAGCTGGTGGGCTGGGCTTTGCATCAGGGCAGCATCAAACCCACCTGTTTGTGTTCTGTTTAAGTGAGGCGGGGCACTTGTCACTTCCACTTCACCTCCATCTCCACTCCTATAAAAGAGGCTTTGAAAAGCAAATACCCTTCAGTCTGATGGAGCATTTATCTCCATTTCTACCTGACGGCCGACAGAGCCATAATAATCCTATGTGTCCATCCCGCACTAAATTATAATCTGGGTCCAAACTGTCTGGGCTGTTCTGCAGATAGTCGGCATGTTCCTGCATAGGAATTAGTGTCAGAGCATCCATGTGTCTGGGCTGTGAAGATGCCGTGCTAGATCAGAGGTGGCATATGACTAATAGTACCCCTGGTGTTAGCAGAGCTCTAATATGGGAGGGGGGTTGGATGTCATGTGACAGGTTTTTTCCCGAACACCCCCTACATGTCCTGCTTGATGATCAGAGGGGCTGGCTGTCAGAGAGGGGATGGGGGCGGGACAGGAAAGGACACAACAGCAAGCTAGAAGAGTTGGTTCTGTCTCCCTCAAATACCTACCTGACTTACCTACCTGATGCCTACCACTTTCAAACTTTCTCTGACCATCACTGCTTGTTTTTGCTGTGTTCATACAAAGTGGTGTTTGAGAATGTGCTGTGTTTTTCTGAATGGATTTTTAAAAATCCCAACTGGTCATTCCGTCCTCCCTCCATAACAGTGGTGGGTAGCAGCAATCCATTTCAGTGTTGATATTCCAATAAACACCTAACAAAGGTCATGTCTGCTGTGCCCCTCTTCTCTGTCTCCCTCTAGAGCAAGGTGGGTGTGCTGCAGTCGTTTGTGTGGGACCTGAGTGAGCAGAATGAGGTTCTGCTCCAGGCGCTGGAGGCTGAGGAGGCGGAGGACCGGGCGGTGGAGGGGAGAACAGTCAGCCTTCACAAAGAGCTGGAGGTGAGTGATCAATGGCATTGATCAGCTAGTCAATCCAGCAGTCTATATCCCTCTCTGTTTACACCCTCAGTGCGCTGCTGTGTTAAACTGAGCGTGCTCTAAGCAGCCACCCCAGGGACCCTCTAAAAGCCCGCCTCACGCCCGCCATTGATTGACATGTCGATTAGCCTGGAAGCTGTTGACAGTGGGCTTGTTAGCCATCTTAAGCATTAATGATGATGGGGAGTGTTGGCCGCTAAGTTCAGGGTTATACTCTGACTATGGGGAAAGTCACATTCATAACTGTATAGACTGCTGACTGTGTGTGTGTTATGGATTGTCAAGGCTCATAGAATAAGCCTGGAGCTAGGCCGTCAGTGGGCTTGCAGGTGAGTTCAGAACAAGATAGGGGAAACAACCTCATCTGAGTCTTTCACTGGGAACAGCTAATCAATTTAAGATTGATTTACTCTCAGGCCCATGTATTGTTGAACTTGTTCCTGCACTGAACGATTGTTAAGATTTCCCCCAAATGTTATTAACTGGGCTTTTCATGCAAAATCAGCCGTATTCACTGTAGCTGGGCCTCAGGGTCGACACTGGAGCTGCTAACCACATGGTCTTCATTACAGATGAAATTGTCATGGAGACATCTGTATCACAGCTTATTAATCAGGTTTCATGCCTCAAAAACCTTTGGTTTGAGCACCTTGGCATTTCTCCCGTGAACAGTATAATGAGAACGGCAATTTTGGTGAACAGAAAGTTGCTTTTGTAGAAATTGGTATCCCCCTCCATTTCCCTGTAGACTCTATCCTGCGATGTAAAGGAAGCTGACAGTAATTGAGTAACGGTGAATTATGAACTAAGACAATAAGAAAAAGGATAAATGTGTTTGTATTGGATTGTTAAAATAAGCCCAGGCTGAGTTTGGGAAAGGGTGTGCCTGTTGGCCAAGTCAACGTTCTCTTTGTCTCTCTGTGTAGCTGACTGCCCCAGACCTTTCAGTCATTTCATATTCACAGGAATGGAATGTGGTTGACCTTCAACAGGCAGCATTAATTATGAAACCCAAAACTAATCTGCTCATTCATTATAGCAGCCCACTGAAGATAAGCGCGTAGAGCCTACATACACTGTTGTATATTATTTGAACATGCTGGAAAGAAACTCAATGCCATTACACAATACTGAATGTAGCACATACTGTGTTTGCCTGTTGGGTTTGAATTGGCAGTGCTTTCTAAAGCTAGAGCTTAATTGGTGCCAGGTTGTTCTTGGCATTGGAATGTTTTTTGTTTTTGCTCAGTTAGTCAACATTTCTCATGAATGTGTCTGTCATTTTGACTGGTTTTGAAGTGTGAATGCATGTATTGTGTTCCTCCTTTGTGAATCACTCACAGATCGGGTGTGTGTGTGTGTTGAAGCTAATCGTATGAAGTGTGTGCAGACACCACCACCACAAGCCCCAGCTCCAACCTCAAACCTGTTTCCCCTTTTATGCGTCATTTACGGCCTGTAAAAAGTTTGTTTAAAGCAGTTTATACATGATTTCTAAGAGTTCCCCCAGCTCCCCCAAATGTGTGTGGAGTTAAACAAACTCTTACCTTAATAGACAGCCAGTAATGGGGCTGCTAGGAGTCTAGGACCAGGCTGTGGGCTTGGGGGAGAGCTGGCTGATGGAAGTGGTTTGAGGTACGGTTAGAGCTTGTGCCACAACAAAACCACTAGCACTCCCCAAGCACAGAATAATTTTAACTGATGAGTTCCTCATCTGTTTTCACTGTGTTGTTTTGTCTCTTCCTTCAGTCTTCTTTCTCTGCTTCCAGATAAAACCTAGCCCGTCTTGGTCAGCGCATTAAAAGTTGTGGCGCCTCTTTACAAGATTGGCTTTAATCTTTTGCCTCTTCCTTGTCACCTCGAAACGTGTGGAGCCTGATATGATAATGATGTGGACCTGTCCATGGTATTAGAGTTAAGCTGGCTGATTAGGCTGCCCATCGATCAGTCTATCACTCAGTACTCCGCTCCATGCTGGCCAGACCAGGGCAGCTGGCAGGGAAGAAACACACTGCTGCTCTGAAGGACAGGGGCCACACACACACACACACACACACACACACACACACACACACACACACACACACGTACACAAAAAAAAATAATAATAATTTTTCATGAAGATGGACAGCCTTGAAGTTGCAAACTCTTTTGCTTTCATGCTAGAAGAATAATATGCTTGTGGCAATCTTTCAAATCTATTGAAAGCTCAAACATAGATAAAAAATGTGTAATACAATGTAGGTACGGAGTACAGTGTCCAGTAGCCATTGTGCATCTTATGCTTTTTCACACATAAAGGTATGCTGGTACAGTAGACATCCATTAAAAAGGGTTTGTTATTGTCTTTAAGAGTAGTGTAAGTTTTTACACTGGAGACATTGACCCTTCTTGCATTTATCCCTCATAATGGGTTTTCAGTTGCACATAGCTTTGAGTTTCTTCCATCTCACACTCTTCAAGGCAAGAGGCTAGAGTTGCCCGAATACCGAAACTTTAGTACTTTTTCAATACTAACTCATGAAAAATGGTGTTGTTACTTTCAGTACTTCTGTCAAAATGTGTCTCACAGATCAACTATCAGCGGCAGCCAATATCCCGTTATAGCGGGAGGCGTGCACCCCGCCGTGCCTGTTCCACTTAGCCTGCACTGGCAGTCTGAGCTGGATCATGTTAGGTCCCCACTCATGCTGCACAGAAGTTAACACTTGAATAATGTGATAAAGCATGTAGAAATGTAGAAATTGTTCATTATTGTTCTCAAAACAATGTCCAAACAGGCTAGAACACTTTACAATGCAAGAAGGTGCCGGTAGCTTCAAGCTTTGTAGACTAGCTTTCCTTACTAGATAACAATTAAAGATAACATCAATTCACTACCCTAGCACTTTGTTTGTGATAATATGCGAATCACAACGCAAAATATGCTGATTTCAAAGCTGATTGCCACTAAAAACTTTATTCATTCACTTATTCGGTCTCTCATGTCTCTTGCAAAGATTATCTATTGCCTTTTGGCTCATGAATGAATGAGCCAAATGGTTAAAGAAACAGAGCACATTTTTATAAAATAATCAACTTCTATGCAAATGTTGTTAAGTACAAAACAATACGATTGTCTGTAGCCCCATGAAATTAGCCAAAACAAGTGCAATAACTCAATGCATGCACACATTCCTGTCGAATATCAATTCACCTATATTGTGGATAAGCCTAGGCTACATCTTGAATTGCCCAGTTTATTCATAGAGATAAAATTATTACCATTATGTTATGTAGTTAGATTGCTAAAAACTCATTGATAGTATGTATAATTGATTCATTAATGCATACATGGCTGTAATGTAATGATATTGAACTCAAAAGTTAATGTGTCTGGATCAAGTTCTGTGATTCCTGGCTAATATGCCTTCTTTGTGCCGTGTTATAGTCTTGGTCTCGTTTTGGTATGGAGTATTGTTATACTAAACCTGGTAACGGTATCTAAGTCAATTCTAGTATCGTGACAACACTACAATGGGCTTTACAACAATGTTGTGAGTAGACAATGCAGAGAGCTGATGGAGAATGGACAAACTGTGCTGTTTTGCTTTGTTCTGCCAGCACAAATGCATGAATGGAATTAACCTAATTTAAATTTAGCCTTGACTCCCAATGTGTGAGTCAATTATACAACACATTAGGTAATGTAGACAATAGATTTTCTCCACACCTTGTTGTTCTGTAGGATCTGTAAAGCCAAGGCCTGCTGTGTATCCTGTAGTGATGGGGGAAAAATCTATACAGTTGCATATCGGGATATAATTTTTGATGATATATTGTATAGTTTTGACAGTATTGCAGCATTATATTTGTTTTCAGAATTTTTTTCTCATGTCTCTCTCCTTTCCCTCTGCAGCTGCAGGTGAGCAATATGTTTGGAACATCGAATTGCAATACATATCGAATTGTGAGAATCGCAGTACATATTGTATCGTGATAATGTCGTATCATGAGGTCCCTGGAAATTCCCAGCCCTAGTATCCTGAGAAGTTTGGTTCACTGGTTCACCTCCATGAGTGTTTCTTCTGTTTCTCACCTCTCTGTCAGAAATGAATGGATTGTGGCTGATGTTGCAAAGGTAGCGACAATGGAGAGAAAGCACCATGGCGACAAAAGGAGAGAAAAACTAGAGAAATTATTCAGGAGTGATACATACCTTGTCCTCCCTAACCTTTTGGAGAGAAAAACACTTAGACTTTAACCTCAAAGAAAAGGTTTTATGTGTGGAAACAAAGGTGTGTGCATAGCTGCTAGGAGTGGCTGAGGGTGAGGCAATGAAAGGTAGTGTGAGGGAGAGAGGTGCATGAGGATGAGGAGGAAGGGAAGGATAGAGAAGGGCGAGGAAGGGTGAGAGAGAGAGACTTCAATTCAGGAACAGAGTCATTAAGGTTCACAGCTGAAGAAAAGGCCAATTAAAGTTGAGTGTAGACCTACGTCTGGAGAAAAGCAGCGTTTGCAGGCCTTTTATCGGACCAGTGGGATCTCTCCCCAGTACACCTTGGGAATCATATCAACTTCCTGCCTGCCAACAATCCCAGTATCAGTCAGTATGGAGAAGATGTTTTAATTCATTTTTACCCTAGCTCATGGCAATGGTGCTTCAATACAGCCCCATTAAACTAGCATAGTGTAGCTTATTTTAAACATTTAAAATAAACGTGTATTTATCTTGTATGGTGACATTAGGCTGTCAATTGTTGTTTACCTTTCTTTGTTTTATCATTCTCGTTTTTATGGAGTAACACAGAGGTGTTGTTCCAATGTACTGGACATTAGGGCTGGAGATGGGAGTTGTAATGCTACTGGAATGTTATTGGTTAGATGTTACTCATTTGTTCATCTATCTTACCGTACAGTAATGGCTGCTGTGGCCTACTGCCTGTGGATGTTAGAGAAGCTGCAGGCCCAACCTAGTCCTCCTAATCAGCCCTGATAACAGGGAGAGAGTGAATAACCCAGGGCTCAGGAGAGCCACAGTGACAAAAAGCCATTGTAAAACAAAGTGAACAGAGGAAACGCTGCCAGAGTACCATCAGGCTATGTTTACTGAAACCCCTGAGCATCTATTCATCTGTTCATCCCAAACTCCCTCCTCTTCTCCCAGGCTTCAGCACAACTGGACCCAGCTGCTCCCTAGCTGTGTGTAGACTAGCCTAGACCAGCCCTGCCCAGTACCTGCTGACTGACTGACTGATCACAGGGCTGGGTAGGGCGGGTGAAGCAGGTTTGAGGGAGATCACTTTCGTTTTTCAGATGAGTTCATCTGATTCATCATACAGTACTTAGAATCCCCCAGAACTAGAGCATATTCATTCTGTTGAGGTAAACAGGATGTTGAGTTGTCCCTCACACGCTCTCTGTATTAATTAAACACACAGATGGATGTTGCAGCTAATTAGAGTAAAATGGGGCTCTGTGAGGGATGAAGTAGGATTTCCATAGGCTGTGATAGGTCTTGTCTGTGAAGAGCAGTTCAACTATGCGAGGTGGAGAGAGGTCAAGTAGTATGGTTGTTGATATCTTATGTTTGTGTTCTAAGACAAGGTGTTTGGGTATTTTATAAGTTATTGTAAGCAGCATGGAACATGAAGAGGCATTGGGACTGTCTACTACTCTCCATTGTGTGTGTGTGTGTGTTATGGATTGGTTGTGTGTGGGTTTTTGTGTGTGTGTGTGTGCAGATTATAGCAAATCAAATCAAATTTTATTTGTCACATACACATTGCTAGCAGATGTTAATGCGAGTGTAGCGAAATGCTTGTGCTTCTAGTTCCGACAATGCAGTCATAACCAACAAGTAATCTAACTAACAATTCCAAAACTACTGTCTTGTACACAGTGTAAGGGGATAAAGAATATGTACATAAGGATATATGAATGAGTGATGGTACAGAGCAGCATAGGCAAGATACAGTAGATGGTATCGAGTACAGTATGTACATATGAGATGAGTATGTAAACAAAGTGGCATAGTTAAAGTGGCTAGTGATACATGTATTACATAAGGATACAGTCGATGATATAGAGTACAGTATATACGTATGCATATGAGATGAATAATGTAGGGTAAGTAACATTATATAAGGTAGCATTGTTTAAAGTGGCTAGTGATATATTTACTTAATTTCCCATCAATTCCCATTATTAAAGTGGCTGGAGTTGAGTCAGTGTCAGTGTGTTGGCCGCAGCCACTCAATGTTAGTGGTGGCTGTTTAACAGTCTGATGGCCTTGAGATAGAAGCTGTTTTTCAGTCTCTCGGTCCCAGCTTTGATGCACCTGTACTGACCTCGCCTTCTGGATGATAGCGGGGTGAACAGGCAGTGGCTCGGGTGGTTGATGTCCTTGATGATCTTTATGGCCTTTCTGTAACATCGGGTGGTGTAGGTGTCCTGGAGGGCAGGTAGTTTGCCCCCGGTGATGCGTTGTGCAGACCTCACTACCCTCTGGAGAGCCTTACGGTTGAGGGCGGAGCAGTTGCCGTACCAGGCGGTGATACAGCCCGCCAGGATGCTCTCGATTGTGCATCTGTAGAAGTTTGTGAGTGCTTTTGGTGACAAGCCGAATTTCTTCAGCCTCCTGAGGTTGAAGAGGCGCTGCTGCGCCTTCTTCACAATGCTGTCTGTGTGAGTGGACCAATTCAGTTTGTCTGTGATGTGTATGCCGAGGAACTTAAAACTTGCTACCCTCTCCACTACTGTTCCATCGATGTGGATAGGGGGGTGTTCCCTCTGCTGTTTCCTGAAGTCCACAATCATCTCCTTAGTTTTGTTGACGTTGAGTGTGAGGTTATTTTCCTGACACCACACTCCGAGGGCCCTCACCTCCATCCCTGTAGGCCGTCTCGTCGTTGTTGGTAATCAAGCCTACCACTGTTGTGTCGTCCGCAAACTTGATGATTGAGTTGGAGGCGTGCGTGGCCACGCAGTCGTGGGTGAACAGGGAGTACAAGAGAGGGCTCAGAACGCACCCTTGTGGGGCCCCAGTGTTGAGGATCAGCGGGGAGGAGATGTTGTTGCCTACCCTCACCACCTGGGGGCGGCCCGTCAGGAAGTCCAGTACCCAGTTGCACAGGGCGGGGTCGAGACCCAGGGTCTCGAGCTTGATGACGAGCTTGGAGGGTACTATGGTGTTGAATGCCGAGCTGTAGTCAATGAACAGCATTCTCACATAGGTATTCCTCTTGTCCAGATGGGTTAGGGCAGTGTGCAGTGTGGTTGAGATTGCATTGTCTGTGGACCTATTTGGGCGGTAAGCAAATTGGAGTGGGTCTAGGGTGTCAGGTAGGGTGGAGGTGATATGGTCCTTGACTAGTCTCTCAAAGCACTTCATGATGACGGAAGTGAGTGCTACGGGGCGGTAGTCGTTTAGCTCAGTTACCTTAGCTTTCTTGGGAACAGGAACAATGGTGGCCCTCTTGAAGCATGTGGGAACAGCAGACTGGTATAGGGATTGATTGAATATGTCCGTAAACACACCGGCCAGCTGGTCTGCGCATGCTCTGACGGCGCGGCTGGGGATGCCGTCTGGGCCTGCAGCCTTGCGAGGGTTAACACGTTTAAATGTCTTACTCACCTCGGCTGCAGTGAAGGAGAGACCGCATGTTTTCGTTGCAGGCCGTGTCAGTGGCACTGTATTGTCCTCAAAGCGGGCAAAAAAGTTATTTAGTCTGCCTGGGAGCAAGACATCTTGGTCCGTGACTGGGCTGGATTTCTTCCTGTAGTCCGTGATTGACTGTAGACCCTGCCACATGCCTCTTGTGTCTGAGCCGTTGAATTGAGATTCTACTTTGTCTCTGTACTGACGCTTAGCTTGTTTGATAGCCTTGCGGAGGGAATAGCTGCACTGTTTGTATTCGGTCATGTTACCAGACACCTTGTCCTGATTAAAAGCAGTGGTTCGCGCTTTCAGTTTCACGCGAATGCTGCCATCAATCCACGGTTTCTGGTTAGGGAATGTTTTAATCGTTGCTATGGGAACGACATCTTCAACGCACGTTCTAATGAACTCGCACACCGAATCAGCGTATTCGTCAATATTGTTATCTGACGCAATACGAAACATGTCCCAGTCCACGTGATGGAAGCAGTCTTGGAGTGTGGAGTCAGCTTGGTCGGACCAGCGTTGGACAGACCTCAGCGTGGGAGCCTCTTGTTTTAGTTTCTGTCTGTAGGCAGGGATCAACAAAATGGAGTCGTGGTCAGCTTTTCCGAAAGGGGGGCGGGGCAGGGCCTTATATGCGTCGCGGAAGTTAGAGTAACAATGATACAAGGTCTTTCCACCCCTGGTTGCGCAATCGATATGCTGATAAAATTTAGGGAGTCTTGTTTTCAGATTAGCCTTGTTAAAATCCCCAGCTACAATGAATGCAGCCTCCGGATAAATGGTTTCCAGTTTGCAAAGAGTTAAATAAAGTTTGTTCAGAGCCATCGATGTGTCTGCTTGGGGGGGGATATATACGGCTGTGATTATAATCGAAGAGAATTCTCTTGGTAGATAATGCGGTCTACATTTGATTGTGAGGAATTCTAAATCAGGTGAACAGAAGGATTTGAGTTCCTGTATGTTTCTTTCATCACACCATGTCACGTTAGCCATAAGGCATACGCCCCCGCCCCTCTTCTTACCAGAAAGATGTTTGTTTCTGTCTGCGCGATGCGTGGAGAAACCCGTTGGCTGCACCGCCTCGGATAGCGTCTCTCCAGTGAGCCACGTTTCCGTGAAGCAAAGAACGTTACAGTCTCTGATGTCCCTCTGGAATGCTACCCTTGCTCGGATTTCATCAATCTTGTTGTCAAGAGACTGGACATTGGCAAGAAGAATGCTAGGGAGTGGTGCACGGTGTGCCCGTCTCCGGAGTCTGACCAGAAGACCGCCTCATTTCCCTCTTTTTCGGAGTCGTTTTTTTGGGTCGCTGCATGGGATCCACTCCGTTGTCCTGTTTGTAAGGCAGAACACAGGATCCGCGTCGCGAAAAACATATTCTTGGTCGTACTGATGGTGAGTTGACGCTGATCTTATGTTCAGTAGTTCTTCTCGACTGTATGTAATGAAACCTAAGATGACCTGGGGTACTAATGTAAGAAATAACACGTAAAAAAACAAAAAACTGCATAGTTTCCTAGGAACGCGAAGCGAGGCGGCCATCTCTGTCGGCGCCGGAAGTAGAAAAGCAGCAGTTTGCCCTACAGTGTCTCCTCTCGGGCCCAGCAGTTGTACCTGTGTGACAGGAAAAGCAGTCAGGTCGGTCCTCTTCAGACCACCTGTGTTCAACACCCACGTACAAACGCATACACACACAAGGAATAACCAAAGGTCATCATGATAGAGAAGCCATACCTTGGCTTGGGCCTATTTTCCCATTTATTTTAGACATATTAGTCTTCATTTAGTTTCACTCTCATTCCATATGGAGAATATTCTGCTCTTGTTCACAGGAGCGCTGAGTTTTTGTAGACTACCCTGGGTATAAACGCATGGATTATCTTTTGAAAGGTAATTAGACTTTCTCACTAAGTAGACTTGGAGACGTTTTCAGACCTCTGCTCCGCCTATCAAAGAACACAGGAATCTACATTACACAGCATTTTGCACGTCCACGGAGATTTGTAAGACATTTTACTACCTACTGTAGTGAAAGAGAGAGCCACTCAGCAAGGAAGAAGCCACTGCTCCGATACCGACATAAATAAGCCAGACTACGGTTTGCAACTGCACATGGTGACGAAGATCGTACTTTTTGGAGAAATGTCCTCTGGTCTGATAAAACAAAAATAGAACTGTTTGGCCATAATGACCATTGTTATGTTTGGAGGAAAAGGGGAGAGGCTTGCAAGCCGAAGAACACCATCCCAACCATGAAGTACGGGGGTGGCAGCATCATGAGGTGAGGGTGCTTTGCTGCAGGAGGGACAGGTGCACTACACAAAATAGATAGCATCATGAGGGAGGAATATTATGTGGTTATATTGAAGCAACATTTCAAGACATCAGTCAGGCAGTTAAAGACTGGTCGCAAATGGGTCTTCCAAATGGACAATGACCCCAAGCATACTTCCAAAGTTGTGGCAAAATGGCTTAAGGACAACAAAGTCAAGGTATTCGAGTGGCCATCACAAAGCCCTGACCTCAATCCCATAGAAAATTTGTGGGCAGAACTGAAAAAGCATGTGTGAGCAAGGAGGCCTTACAAACCTGACTCAGTTACACCAGCTCTGTCAGGAGGAATGGGCCAAAATTGACCCAACTTATTGTGGGAAGCTTGTGGAAGGCTACCCAAAATGTTTGACCCAAGTTAAACAATTTAAAGGCAATGCTACAAAATACGAATTGAGTGCATGTAAACTTCTGACCCACTGGGAATGTGATGAAAGAAATAAAATCACTCTGTACTATTATTCTGACATTTCACATTCTTAAAATAAAGTGGTGATCCCAAATGACCTAAAAAAAATGAATTTTTACTAGGATTAAACGTCAGGAATTGTGAAAAATTTAGTTTAAATGTATTTGGCTAAGGTGTATGTAAACTTCCGACTTATACTGTAACAAGTGGCTACTTGATAAAGAAAAGCGCTAATAAATATTAAATTGGGAAACTGTTGAAATTATGTGTCATGAATAATCTGTGGTGGAGGTATGGAAAACTCTTGAGCGTATGCATGTCCACCATTTCCTCCTATATGCAAGTGTGGGTGTATCAGTGTCTGTAGAAAGCCTAGGGCAACTTAAGAGTTAGGACATTTCCACAGAGATCACATGGAAAAGATCCATCAGACAAAGATACTAATTGGTGTGTGTGTGTGTGTGTGTGTGTACGGACAGGCACAGGGATGTACACCTAGCCAGGCGTGAGAGCAGTGTTGTGCGGCAGAGTGCTGTAATTTCTTTGATCATTTTTAATGGCCGCTCTTTCATGTGGGGCTGCGGCTCACACACATCTCCCTGCAGGTGTCATCTCATTCCTTCAGTTGTGGGATTAGTATGCGGCAGGCAATAAAAAGCCGGGCCATTACATTGTGCAGCGCACATACATAATCTCAACACACCAGGATCATTACCTTTTCAAAGGAGGATATCAGCTCAGGATTCAGAGAGAAAGAAAGAGAGAACAAGAGAAATGGAGAGGAACAAAAAAAGAGAGAGAGAGAGAGAGAGAGAGAGAGAGCTATCAATCAGCATTGGTGATAGGTAGTGTCAGTGTGCACAGTATGAGACAGGGTGAGTTCCTTCCAAAGCCATGTTGATATTACAGATGGGTAAACTGCTCGGTGTCTGAGAGGAACCTCTGTGGAATAATAACACACTCCTCAATCCACTGTGTGGAGATTCATACATAAATTATTCAGCCATTTCACCTTTCCCTCCATCTTGAATGTGTGTGGGTGACAACTGGAGCATGAGCTAATCTGATAAGATTCTGACAGGGAGACAGAGGCCTACCGCAACCCACCACCACAAAACTGAAACAGAATTAGTCAAACCAACAAAACCATCCATCGCCCCCGACTTCTGAAACTTACCGCAGCACATATGCTTTAGCAATACACAGTAAAACACATTCATACACTGAAATGTAATTCTTACAGTAGGCTCAAAGATGGCCGCTGTATGTCTTAGCTTGCTGTGGGTGTCCTAACAGGCCTTAGCCCTCCATCTCCTCCCATACAAGACCCAGTTTCCTTCGGTTACTGGAAAGCTGTCTATGAGGCATGAGGGAACGTTCCCTGTGAGCCCCTCACAAACACCCAAACCTGTGTAAGCCTAGCAGACAGGTAAGAGGTCTAACAGCAACTAAAAAGCCATTTTTATGACATGTGAAATCTGTACAGAGCAGTCAACTGTTTCATTATTCATAGTGCTCAGGAGGCCTTCCTTCTCTCTGCTTGTAGAGAAACACAGCCAGCTCCTTTTACCTCAGCAGGCTCGTTCAGCTCTATCCTCCGAGGCAGCCCACTGAAACCAGGTGTAATTTACACTCCATCTTTATCTATTTATTTGGATCTCTATAAACCCTGGTCTGTTATGACCATTGGGCAGAGGCAGAGCTTCTCTCCAGGCCTCAGAGTGTCTAGGAGGATAAGCAGGGTTGAACCTGTGAGGCCACAAGGGTTACAGTGAATAGAAAGGAAATGTCTTATCACTTTTTGCTACCTCTAAACATGATGCAATACAACAAAGATCCCAATGTAATGGTCTTCCTCAGATACACTACATCAGATATACCCTAGGGGTACGTCCAATGCCGTCAGGGGTAGGCCAAAAAATAAAATATATTCACATTTTCAAACAGTCCATTTATATTTTCCAACGGGGCTATACAGTTGGGTTTATTTCTCGACTGAATAGGCTCGTTTCACTGCCAAAAATAAAATCTAGTGTTCAGTGAAATAACAACACAATGTCAAATATAGGTGGCCTAGTCAAATAATTAACATCCAATCACATGAACCGTTGCTCTCTCGCGGGAATTCCACTAACAGTCCATATGTAGCCAAACGTAGCTGCTGCTCATGTTGGTCTCTGTACTTGTACTGATGGAGAAAAAAAACATGACAGGGAGACATAGTGGAGTGGTAACGCACGTGCAAGCAGTTGGGTACACTGCAGCATCCTCCGAGAGGCTCTTGCTGCCAAGGGAATGCCTGACAGCTTGAAAGACGTTTTGGACACTACACTGAAAATGGTTAACTTTATTAAAGCAACTAGCCTACCTGGTTAAATAAAGGTGAAATAAAATAAAAAAAATGTAACTTGTGTATATTTTCTGCACTATGCAATGATTAGGGCAGTGACCATGTAACCCTTTTACAACATGCAGAAGTGCGCTGGTTATCAAGGGGCAAAGTATTGACATGTTTTTTTAAATTGAGAAACGAGCTGAGTGTTCTTCATTGACCATCATTTTCCTTTCTCTGACCGCTTGCTTGATGACGAGTTTCTCAGACGACTGACCTATCAGGGTGATGTTTTTTCTCGCCTGATTGATCTGAATCTAGGATCACAGGGACTCTCCGCAACTATATTCAATGTGCAGGACAAAATTGAAGCTATGATTAAGAAGTTGGAGCTCTTCTCTGTCTGCATTAACAAGGACAACACAAAGGTCTTTCCATCATTCTATGATTTTTTTCTGTGCAAATGAACTCGAGCTTACGGACAATGTCAAATGTGATATAGCGAAGCACCTGAATGAGTTGGGTGCGCATATACGCAGGTACTTTCCCAAAACAGATGACACAAACAACTGGATTCATTATCCCATCCATGCCCTGCCTCCAGTCCACTTACCGATATCTGAACAAGAGAGCCTCATCGAAATTTCTGTGAAGGATGATTGGTCAGCACCGTGAGCAGGTGGGCTGAGGTTCTGGGAGGTGGAGGATGTGGGCAGGGAGGGCAGTGGGGCAGTCTCTAGCTAGCACCAGGGACGCTGTGCCCTTGTGTGCAAAGTTCTGTGAAAATTCTATTTAATCAGAAGCCACTGCCAGATTTCTCTGGCATGAATTTATTTGCAAATTATGGTGGAAAATAAATAAGTATTTGGTCAATAACAAAAGTTTATCTCAATACTTTGTTATATACCCTTTGTTGGCAATGACAGAGGTCAAACGTTTGCTGTAGTCTTCACAAGGTTTTCACACACTGTTGCTGGTATTTTGGCCCATTCCTCCATGCAGATCTCCTCTAGAGCAGTGATGTTTTGGGGCTGTTGCTGGGCAACACGGACTTTCAACTCCCTCCAAAGATTTTCTATGGGGTTGAGATCTGGAGACTGGCTGGGCCACTCCAAGAACTTGAAATGCTTCATACGAAGCCACTCCTTCGTTGCCCGGGCGGTGTGTTTGGGATCATTGTCATGCTGAAAGACCCAGCCACGTTTCATCTTCAATGCCCTTGCTGATGGAAGGAGGTTTTCATTCAAAATCTCACGATACATGGCCCCATTCATTCTTTCCTTTACACGGATCAGTCGTCCTGGTCCCTTTGCAGAAAAACAGCCCCAAAGCATGATGCTTCCACCCCCATGCTTCACAGTAGGTATGGTGTTCTTTGGATGCAACTCAGCATTCTTGGTCCTCCAAACACGACGAGTTGAGTTTTTACCAAAAAGTTATATTTTGGTTTCATCTGACCATATGACATTCTCCCAATCTTCTTCTGGATCATCCAAATGCTCTCTGGCAAACTTCAGACGGGCCTGGACATGTACTGGCTTAAGCAGGGGGACACGTCTGGCACTGCAGGATTTGAGTCTTTGGCGGCGTAGTGTGTGACTGATGGTAGGCTTTGTTACTTTGGTCCCAGCTCTCTGCAGGTCATTCACTAGGTCTCCCCGTGTGGTTCTGGGATTTTTGCTCACCGTTCTTGTGATCATTTTGACCCCACGGGGTGAGATCTTGCGTGGAGCCCCAGATCGAGGGAGATTATCAGTGGTCTTGTATGTCTTCTATTTCCTAATAATTGCTCCCACAGTTGATTTCTTCAAACCAAGCTGCTTACCTATTGCAGATTCAGTCGGCCCAGCCTGGTGCAGGTCTACAATTTTGTTTCTGGTGTCATTTGACAGCTCTTTTGGTCTTGGCCATAGTGGAGTTTGGAGTGTGACTGTTTGAGGTTGTGGACAGGTGTCTTTTATACTGATAACAAGTTCAAACAGGTGCCATTAATACAGGTAACGAGTGGAGGACAGAGGAGCCTCTTAAAGAAGAATTTACAGGTCTGTGAGAGCCAGAAATCTTGCTTGTTTGTAGGTGACCAAATACTTATTTTCCACCATAATTTGCAAATAATTGTACCTAAGATGAAAATTACAGGCCTCTCTCATCTTTTTAAGTGGGAGAACTTGCACAATTGGTGGCTGACTAAATACTTTTTTGCCCCACTGTACCATTGTACCTGTTTCCTCAAGCATCTTCACATGGTCCTTTGCTGTTGTTCTGGGATTGATTTTATACTTTTTACACCAAAGTGCGTTTATCTCTAGGAGACAGAACGCGTCTCCTTCCTGAGCGTTACGACGGCTGCGTGGTCCCATGGTGTTTATACTTGCGGATTATTGTTTGTACAGATGAACATGGTAGCTTCAGGCGTTTTGGAAATTGCTCCCAAGGATGAACCAGACTTGTGGAGGTCTACAATTTTTTTTCTGATGTCTTGGCTGATTTTTCTTTTGATTTTCCCATAATGTCAAGCAAAGAAGCACTGAGTTTGAAGGTAGGCCTTGATATACATCCGCAGGTACACCTCCAATTGACTCAAATTATGTCAATTAGCCTATCAGAAGATTCTAAAGCCATGACATAATTTTCTGGAATTTTCCAAGTTGTTTAAAGGCACAGTCAACTTAGTGTCTGTAAACTTCTAACCCACTGGAATTGTGATAGAGTGAATTATAAGTGTAATAATCTGTCTTTAAACAGTTTTTGGAAAAATTGCTTGTTTCATGCACAAAGTAGATGTCCTAACTGACTTGCCAAAACTATAGTTTGTTAACAAGAAATTTGTGGATTGGTTGAAAAACAAGTTTTAATGACTCCAACCTAAGTGTATGTACATTTCTGACTTCAACTGTATTTCAACATATGGTTTGAATCTTTATTCATCTGAATAGGTGTTTGTTTCTGTCATGATAATTGAATTGTGTTAAGATGTTATTGGAGCTGAATGAGTGAGGTAAGCCTATCCTTTTACAAAATACTAATGCTGGCTTATCTACTGCTGATATGAACTTCAGTGAATCTTCTTGTATAGAGTTGCTAGTCAGAGCCTGATATCATGTGTAGACTGTCAATGACACTCATGGGGCCTATAGGTCATAGCTGAGCTGTGTAGAGTCTATTCCTTCTCTTCATGTCTGGTTTCAGTCCATCTATCTTTCTTGTTCTCTCTCTCATTATCACTTTTTCATTGTACTACAGCAGTGTCTTTCTCTGTCACTGTATTTATCTGTCTCCTCCATTACCCCCCCTCCTCTCTTCCCCTCTCTCTCTCTGTCTATCTCCCTCTCCTCCTCTCTCCTCCTCTTTCTCTCTGTCTATCTCCCTCTCCTCCTCTCTCCTCCTCTCTCAACTGCTCCCTCCTCTCTCTGTCTTTCTCCCTCCTCTCCTCTCTCCTCCTCTTTCTCTCTGTCTATCTCCCTCTCCTCCTCTCTCACCTGCTCCCTCCTCTCTGTCTTTCTCCCTCTCCCCCTCTCTCTCTCTGTCTATCTACCTCTCCTCCTCTCTCACCTGCTCCCTCCTCTCTCTGTCTTTCTCCCTCTCCTCCTCTCTCCCCCTCCTCTCTGTCTTTCTCCCTCTCCTCCTCTCTCCCCCTCCTCTCTCTGTCTTTCTCCCTCTCCTCCTCTCTCCCCCTCCTCTCTCTGTCTTTCTCCCTCTCCTCCTCTCTCCCCCTCCTCTCTGTCTTTCTCCCTCTCCTCCTCTCTCCCCCTCTCTCTCTCTGTCTATCTCCCTCTCCTCCGCTCTCACCTGCTCCCTCCTCTCTCTGTCTATCTCCCTCTCCTCCTCTCTCCTCCTCTTTCTCTCTGTCTGTCCCTCTCTCCCAGGCAGATCTCTCTCCTCTGCAGCGTGTCCATTTTGTGTGGCTACACAGTGTGAACCAGGCAGCTGCTCTTATCAGTGGGCCCAGTGTGGAGAGAGATGACATTTTACTGCAGCCAGTCAACCGCTCCGCTCCTCATAACACGTTCACTCTCCCTCTCAGAGTAGAGACACGCTGATAAATGCAATTTAATTTCCTTTAGAGGCCCAGAATAATACCCCTTTGCTTTGTTAAATGGCCGCTCTGAAATGGCAACTGCTCCTTAATGTGGCGGCAGAGTCAACACATGCAGAAATGATGAGGACGGAACATTGATGACAAAGGAGAGTGGAGGAATGGAGAAATGGCTTTGGCCCGAGATGCAAAGCAGTTCTGAATTCTTCTCATTGTAAATGATTTTTGTAGCAAGCATATATTATTTGATTTATTTTCCGTCACGAACATAGCTCCGTCTCCGAAGCTTAGAAAGATGGTTATCATGGGGAGCCATTTTATTAAAGGATTCCTCACCACTCTTCTGCCCCCTCCCTCCCTCCCTCCCTCAGCGGTCCATTTTAGAGCCACGCGGCATGGTTTGGTGGGTAATTTCACTGCCTTTTCATGTGTCGGAGGGTGAGGAGGAGTCCTCCATTAGGTAGTGTCTTCTTGTGATGTATGCGCAGAAAAGCAATCTGATGTTTATTCATGACTTTCAAGGCAATGCCTCAGCTAAGCCTTCTGATTTCCTTTTAAGGAACAAAACTACATGAGATTGAGACTTCCGCTTAAAGGCACAGAGACCCATCTTAGAGCCATTTTAGAGCCATCTTAGAGCCATCTTAGAGCCATCTTAGAGACATCTTGCAGCACTTCTCCCTTCCTCTCTGTCTCTCTCATCCATCCCTCATTTTTCCCCCCATTTTCTTTTAAATTCTCCCCCGATGTTATTTCTGTCAGCTTTAATTTACTTGACCCTCAGAAAAAAAATATCACTTGGTTATTTCCCTGTTATTCCACCGGCTGGCTCCCCATCCGCCTCTGTACTTTGTTAAGGACTTGAAGAGATGAATTTGGAGAGTTTTCTTAGAAGGGCAGCATGTTAATGAAGCAGCACCACCATGAGACTAAATGGCCTTTTCTGGCCTTGCACACAAGGGCACAGCGTCCCTGGTGCTAGCTAGAGACTGCCCCACTGCCCTCCCTGCCCACTTCCTCCACCTCCCAGAACCTCAGCCCACCTGCTCACGGTGCTGACCAATCATCCTGTACAGCTCTGTAGTAAATCGCCAAGGCAAGCTAACGGCCGGTTGTTCACAATACATTTAGTCTCCAAACCCAAATGAGCAATAAAGTAACCATAATTTGAAAAGCTAGTCCCTATTTGTCTTGTAAATTACTTTTTAATGATAATCAAGCCGCATCCATCCATCATGCCAGCACACACCCATGCAGTTCTGTGATGGGACTCCTCCAATGACCAAATGGTGTCTATTTGTAATCCCAATGACCAAATTGCAACAAAGCATGGTGCCTTTACAACAGTACATGCATCATCGTTTATGGGGACATGTATACGTATGTTTACAACATTGAAGCTTATGGAAAGCAGGGCGCTGGACTGACGTGTGTGTGTGTGTGTGCGCGTGCCTGCGCGTGCGTTAGATCCATGGCCTCAGCGCCAGGAGGGAGTAGCCACCTGTCACTACTAGCAGGGCTGCTGCATAGCTCCTAAATGGTGGCTCTTAGAAATGGGGGGTTGGATGGGGGGCCCTGGGATCCATTGTGCAGCTCAGACCCCACACAGGAACATATACAATAGAGGATATACAATAGAGAACTGGCTGCACTTGTTAAACACTAATGTTGAGCACTGTTTGTTTTGTGCAGGCCACACAGCATGTAGCCCAATGCTCACATGAACCATTGAAAGCCCCAAAGCACCCCAACGCCCCCCTTCTTCACCCCCCCTCCCATGTTTGTTGGGAGCAGCTTATGCTTATTAACATGAGCCCAGTTGTATTTTCGGGCTGACCATAGAGGTGCACTGGAGCATGAGTGACTCCCTTTTGGACTTAACATATGTAATGTTGCACTAATCAACACGCGGCCCGGCGTTGAGCCGTGCATATTCTAAACTGATATTATACATAATGGAAATGTGGCGACCGCTGCAAATGCCAAAGAGAGCAAGGGAGCAGGGAGAGAGGGAGAGAGCGAGGGAGCAGGGAGAGAGGAGGGAGCAGAGAGAGAGCGAGGGAGCAGAGAGAGAGCGAGGGAGCAGAGAGAGAGAGAGAGGGAGCAGAGAGAGAGAGCGAGGGAGAAGAGAGAGAGAGCGAGGGAGCAGAGAGAGAGAGAGCGAGAGAGCAGAGAGAGAGCAAGGGACCAGGGAGAGAGCGAGGGAGCAGGGAGAGAGTGAGGGAGCAGAGAGAGAGTGAGGGAGCAGAGAGAGAGCGAGGGAGCAGAGAGAGAGAGCGAGGGAGAAGAGAGAGAGAGCGAGGGAGCAGAGAGAGAGAGCGAGAGAGCAGAGAGAGAGCGAGGGACCAGGGAGAGAGCGAGGGAGCAGGGAGAGAGGAGGGAGAGAGCGAAGGAGCAGGGAGAGAGCGAGGGACCAGGGAGAGAGGAGGGAGATCGAGGGAGCAGGGAGAGAGCGAGTGAGCAGGGAGAGAGGAGGGAGAGAGCGAGGGAGCAGGGAGAGAGGAGGGAGCAGGGAGAGAGCGAGGGAGCAGGGAGAGAGAAGGGAGAGAGCGAAGGAGCAGGGAGAGAGCGAGGGACCAGGGAGAGAGGAGGGAGATCGAAGGAGCAGGGAGAGAGCGAGTGAGCAGGGAGAGAGGAGGGAGAGAGCGAGGGAGCAGGGAGAGAGGAGGGAGGGAGCAGGGAGAGAGCGAGTGAGCAGGGAGGGAGCAGGGAGAGAGAGCGAGGGAGCAGGGAGAGAGCGAGGGAGCAGAGAGAGAGCGAGGGAGCAGAGAGAGAGCGAGGGAGCAGGGAGAGAGCGAGGGAGCAGGGATAGAGGAGGGAGAGAGCGAGGGAGCAGGGAGAGAGGAGAGGGAGCAGGGAGAGAGCAAGGGAGCATGGAGAGAGCGAGGGAGCAGGGAGAGGAGCGAGTGAGCAGAGAGAGAGGAGGATGAGAGCGAGGGAGCAGGGAGAGAGTGAGTGAGCAGGGAGAGAGGAGGGAGAGAGCGAGGGAGCAGGGAGAGAGGAGTGAGGGAGAGAGGAGGGAGAGCGAGAGCTGGCGTAACCGACTGATTGTGGGGCTGTCAAGTTGATTTGCATGAAAAAGGGTGGGCTAATTGCAACATTTAGCTGCAGCGTGGTGATAATACAGAACAGGATTACTGAAGGACACAGAGGGGCTTTTATTAACGCCAAGGATTTCCTGGGGTTTGGGAGAGACGCACCACCACCTTCTGTTTCTGTATGAGCCATTCACAGCTACCACTCACCTACTGTCTGGCAGCCGTGGCATATCCATCACAACACACACACACACACACACTGTCTGGCAGCCGTGGCATATCCATCACAACACACACACACACACTGCCTGAATCACCGTTTCAGCACCCGCTGCTCACCAGTCAAACAGCCACACCATATTTACGTGTCATTACATTGACCAGCTCTGCAGAGATGGAGAAAGTAAAGTTAACTGCAGTGAAGGGCTAAGGCTGCTGAAAAGTGTTGCATGGGGGGAGGAGGTGTTGGGGTTGCTAGAGCTGCCGAAGGCAAGCCTTCTCTTTCTTCTCTTTCTTTAATAATAAATGATGGATGTGTCAAATTAGAAAACAGTGCTGAGAAAATCCAATTCAGTGGCGAGCTTTGGAAGGAGGGCATAAAGAATAAGCAGTGGACTTCTGTATTAAAGGTCTTTGTTTTGCTTCAATGCTCACAAAGGGGCCGCTGGTGTATGATTTAACATGCCTGGTGAAAATGGGCTTTATTATGTACCATTAACAAATCAACTAGGCCCCACCCAGAGTGGATGTGGTGGGGCTCTCAACAAGTTGTCGGTGGCCTTTCCTCACTACGTATTGATTTATAGACCATACTCATCATCACATTGGGGTGGAGGAACATGATTTAGTGTGTGTGTGTGTGTGTGTCTGTGCTTGTGAGGGGACGGGCGTTAGGACGTGGATCAATGCTTGGTAAAGCCTGTGGATCTGGTCATTAACCATTTGTTATCTCTCTTCTTAACTCTTATCTTTCCACAGACTTCATTCCTGTTTATTTCTCTCATTCATCTCTCCACCCCCCTCAAGTTCAATTAGTTACCTCTCATTCTCCATCACCCACTTTGGTACCCACGATTACTCTCTCGTAAACCTCCACCCTTCATCCCTCTTTCTCCCCTCACTCCCCCATCTTTCGATCCTGTCTCCCACTCAGTCTCCCCTGCCTCCCCGATCCTCCTGGTCTGCTGGTCTTTGTGATATGCATGGTCTCTTTGTGATGGCAGGAATCTGGCTCTAATGAAGCCAGCATGACAAGAGAGCAGCAGCAGTCAACCAGGAGGATGTCTGGCCTTTCACTTGCTGAACAGAGGGATTGGCTAATATCCCTGTCCACCACATTTAAAAAAAGAATAGGAAAAATAGACATTCCTTTTTAATGAACCGTTTCCTCTAGGCAGGGACGCAAAGGAGGCAAATCCATAAAGTATGGAGAAATCAAAATGGAATAATAGCGGTGTTTAGTTGTAAATGACACATTTCCTCTGTGTTCTCGCTGTGATCGGCGTAATGCTCCAGATTGGCACTGAAAAAAAGGGTTCATGCTTTTGGCCTTTGGGACGAGGAATGAGGAGGTCTTCAAGGTCCTCTATGGCGTCTTTTGTGCCAATCATTTAAAAGACTGGACATGAGAGAGGAACAACTGCTGGAGTTACAGTCCAACTCCCCTAGCAAGGGGAGGGTTAGTAGCTAAGTTACTGCAGCTTCACCCAGCTATGCTACTCTCTTTATGAGTGCATATGAACATGATTCCCTGCAGTAGGAAGGACATTACTTGCACACACACACATGCACTCGCACCCACTCAGGTGTCAGGTAGGCTACACTGCCGTAAAAAGCAGTGTTTCCCAGTAAAGATGGCCATATATTTCACTGCGGCGTGAAAGTGTTATTCTAGGTCGGATTCACAAGTTCAACACGGCTGGTCTGTAGACTGCCACAGCTGTAGGGATTATGTGTGGTTTTTATCTTTGGTGTTTGGCTTTATATTGAGGAATTTTATATGCTTGTGATTTTTTTTTTCATTACAATGGCGAGTTTAAAAAGGTTTGGGTTGGATGGAGGACAGCTCAGAGTAGTACATGTTAGTTTTATTTGCGCTGTGGCCTTGTATGAATGATTCGAGCAGTGTTCAACTGGGCCTCGTGCGTATAGTGTTTAAACAGCTACAGATGCAGGTCTGTGTGCCTCAGAGAGCCTTT
Source organism: Oncorhynchus mykiss (assembly GCF_013265735.2). Taxonomy (NCBI): domain Eukaryota; kingdom Metazoa; phylum Chordata; class Actinopteri; order Salmoniformes; family Salmonidae; genus Oncorhynchus; species Oncorhynchus mykiss. The sequence goes on along the minus strand of NC_048570.1, from coordinate 66,939,114 downwards.
GTTTAAGTTGGCTACCTCTTTTGGGCAGTTTCTCTAACCTCAGCTGCGGGATTTGCCAAAAAAACGGAAGAAATGTCTCTTTCGATCCAATTAAGTCTGTCATTGCCCTTTAGCAGTAAACTGTGGAGGCAGCACATTTTTTTCTCAGCCAGCAGAGGTCATATTGCTATGCGTCTCCCAGCCTAAGTATTCTTATGAGCGGCCCTCTTGCCTTTTTCTCATCTCATGGGGAGTTCTCTGCCGACAGGGTTCTCCTGACAGGAACTGTACATTCTGTGCAACACATAACTTGGAGTGCTTCCCCGTGTCGGTTTGAGCGGCTGAGTAGGCAGGACTCCATTATTATTAGGTCTTATTAGATCAGGGCTGCAGTAGATCCATTAGGCCAGGGTTAGGCTCACCTCTGGGATGGACTCTGGCTGGCCAGCATGCAGCTCTGCACTGGGCCTCTGGCAGCTGTTGGGTGTCAATGACAGAGAGAATATGGTAGAATCAGCATTTCCATTGACTGAAACAGCCATGATGGGAGGATGTAGCCTAGGTGTGCCTATGAGCCAGGGCGCACTAGTCAGGGGGGTGAGGTAGATTCTATTTGGCAGCTTTATACCAGAGAGAGCTCATAGACACCATAGAAAGAATCCATGGTAGAATCCATGGCAGGGGGTTGTGGTGGTTGTGGTGGTTGTAAAAGCTGTGGTGGAGGTGAGTTGGGGAGTCCGTAGTAGACAGTGGGATTAGTAGTGGTGGCTGAAGCTGTGATGATGAGTATGTATAGGAGGGAGACAGTAGTAGTGGTAGATGAGATTGTACAGTAGCAGCAGCAGCATGGGGACTACAGGCAGCCTGCTGCTGTAATGAGAGAGTGAGCTGTCAGAGACACGCGTGTAATGGCTCCCCTGCCAGCCGCCCGGTTCAGGCCCTATGGGATTCAGCACAGACACTCAGTTTTTCTCTCTCTCTCTCCCTTGCTCTCTCTCTTAGGCCTGATCAGAGACCATGTCAGGCCTCTCATATCCTCCCAGCTGCTGTCTTCTTAGCTCTCTCACACACACACACACACACACACACACACACACACACACACACACACACACACACACACACACACACACACACACTATCTCTCTGTCACCTTCTCACTGGGCACACAGACAGAGGATGGACATTCAGGTAGTACATCTACCAGGCTCTCCTTTCTTCCTCCCCTTCAGTCAGCCTGTGTGTACTGTACACCTCCTCTCAGGGGAGTCTATTCCCAGTGAAGAGGGCAGGCAGCAGCTTCACATGGGGCCAGCCAGTATAGTCATGCTGTGATGTCACGGTGTCTATATTTATATCTCTCTCTGACAACCACTCTGCTGTAAGCACTGCTCTGCTGCTGTAGCACGTCCATGGTCAGCTGACTACTACTGTACACCACCTCCTGCTAGTCCAAGATCATTTTCACTAGGCCTCCCTCCCAGTCACTCATTAAGACCAGATGGGGAGTTGAGATGTTGCTAAGGTATAGATAGTCTACTGTACGAGTTACAACTTCCAGTATGAATACTAGCTTGTACTGTATGAGGGCCCAGTTCAGGGATATCTATTGCTCTCTGTTGATGTTGAGGATGCAACATGCATTTCAGGATAATTTTCCTACTGTTCTAGCAGAGGAATGGAGTCTGAATCAGACCCTCCCCAGCCTCATCTATAAATGCCCCCCTACGCAGCTCCACGGTTATGACAGTCATTTGGTCATTCTGCTAATAACATCCTCTACCCAACTTTAAAGGCGTATTATCATATTGTGCAGGATGATTGACAGTTGACCTTCACGCTAGTTTATATTAAGCCAGTGAGACAGTGCGGGTCACCTCGATCGCCTCAGTGACCCCGTATTAATACTAATCTGATAGAATTACCAGGAACCAATTAATGTGCAGGCCTGGACTGGGCAGCGGTTCAAGAGATAGTGTTAGCTCTCAGCTGGGCCTGAGCTGCAGCACACACACAGGGTTGCAGATTTAACAGTAGGCAGCGTTCCCCGTAGCCGCACGGCGTAGTGTGACAGGCCACAAGGTGAAGCGGTGCTGCTGAGGAAATGTTTAGGTGAGGTTCCAGTGCCCCTGTTTGGCCTAACGAACACTCATTAGTCAGAGAGAAAATGAGGGAGAAGAGAAGAGTGGTTAGTAAACCAGGAGTTCCTTTTAGCTGTGTGTATTAACACTACAGGCATGGTGGAGGAGGGTTGTCGAGGGCTCTTTGGGTTGTGCTGGAGAGCATCTGAGTGTATCAGTCTATTTGAGGTGCAGACACTCTCACTCAATAACATCAAGCATGCTTACCTGCTGTCTAATGCTCATGCTAATTTGCTTATTTTAATATCCACCGATTTCTCTTTCAGCCCCTGTGAATTACAGATGGCAGTGAATTACAGATGGCGACACAGTGACTCTGTCCCAATGATTCCCACAACGTATTCTGGGAAATCCAGGTCTAGGAGGCTAGAGGCTGTGGGTTGTTGTGGGGGGACTCCCCTGGATGTAAGGCAGACTGACCATGTACCATTTTGCCCTGCTAAGGCCCACTGATCCCAACAACCTCTACAGCCATTATTAACAGTGTTGAACAAGGTTAGCCTGAAGAAGAGTGAGAGTCCTGAAGTAACAGTGTTGAGCCAGGGACAGAGCCTGATACCTGAGAAGGCCTGTCTGGTTGTGAATGGTCATCAGTCACTGGGAGGATATAGTCACATTGTCACTTCTTTAATGGTAGCACAGATACATGCAGCTGTATGTTTACTGTAGAGGCCTTGAGGCTGTAAACCTCTGTGGCTGGTGTCTGGGCTACACATGGCGACGAGCCCCACGGTGCAAGTCACCTGAAATGTGCTTTAGGTGTCAGTGTGTCAACCCTATTCACAATGGAACAATAGTGCACTGGATGGATTTAAACACATGATAGCTAGGCTATTTAGGGACTATGCCTGCCTACCCATGTCTCATATATAATAGTTATTTAATTCATTAATAAATAATTTATTAGGCTTTATTAAATCTGGTAGAGGAGGAGGAAACTACTCTTCATTATAGGTTAGGTCATCTGATAGTCGTATTTGAAGTGACCAGGCAGCAGTATGTCTCTCTGGTCACTTTGGCCACATCCCAGGTGAACACAGGCCATCTGCTAACTAAGTTATTTACCAATGATAGAATCTTCTCGACTTTTCATCTAAAGTTTGGTACAGTATATACAGTGGGGCAAAAAAGTATTTAGTCAGCCACCAATTGTGCAAGTTCTCCCACGTAAAAAGATGAGAGAGGCCTGTCCTCCACTCATTACCTGTATTAATGGCACCTATTTGAACTTGTTATCAGTATAAAAGATACCTGTCCACAACCTCAAACAGTCACACTCCAAACTCCACTATGGCCAAGACCAAAGAGCTGTCAAAGGACACCAGAAACAAAATTGTAGACCTGCACCAGGCTGGGAAGACTGAATCTGCAATAGGTAAGCAGCTTGGTTTGAAGAAATCAACTGTGGGAGCAATTATTAGGAAATGGAAGACATACAAGACCACTGATAATCTCCCTCGATCTGGGGCTCCACGCAGGATCTAACCCCGTGGGGTCAAAATGATCACAAGAACGGTGAGCAAAAATCCCAGAACCACACGGGGGGACCTAGTGAATGACCTGCAGAGAGCTGGGACCAAAGTAACAAAGCCTACCATCAGTAACACACTACGCCGCCAGGGACTCAAATCCTGCAGTGCCAGACGTGTCCCCCTGCTTAAGCCAGTACTTGTCCAGGCCCGTCTGAAGTTTGCTAGAGAGCATTTGGATGATCCAGAAGAAGATTGGGAGAATGTCATATGGTCAGATGAAACCAAAATATAACTTTTTGGTAAAAACTCAACTCGTCGTGTTTGGAGGACAAAGAATGCTGAGTTGTATCCAAAGAATACCATACCTACTGTAAAGCATGGGGGTGGAAACATCATGCTTTGGGGCTTTTTCTGCAAAGGGACCAGGACGACTGATCCGTGTAAAGGAAAGAATGAATGGGACCATGTATCGTGAGATTTTGAGTGAAAACCTCCTTCCATCAGCAAGGGCATTGAAGATGAAACGTGGCTGGGTCTTTCAGCATGACAATGATCCCAAACACACCGCCCGGGCAACGAAGGAGTGGCTTCGTAAGAAGCATTTCAAGTTCTTGGAGTGGCCTAGCCAGTCTCCAGATCTCAACCCCATAGAAAATCTTTGGGGGGAGTTGAAAGTCTGTGTTGCCCAGCAACAGCCCCAAAACATCACTGCTCTAGAGGAGATCTGCATGGAGGAATGGGCCAAAATAGCAGCAATAGTGTGTGAAAACCTTGTGAAGACTTACAGAAAACGTTTGACCTCTGTCATTGCCAACAAAGGGTATATAACAAAGTATTGAGATAAACTTTTGTTATTGACCAAATACTTATTTTCCACCATCATTTGCAAATAAATTCATTAAAAATCCTACAATGTGATTTTCTGGATTTTTTTTCTAATTTTGTCTGTCATAGTTGAAGTGTACCTATGATGAAAATTACAGGCCTCTCTCATCTTTTTAAGTGGGAGAACTTGCACAATTGGTGGCTGACTAAATACTTTTTTGCCCCACTGTACGTACCACTGAAACCAGGCTGTAGTGTCTCTGTCCCCATCCCCATGCACTGTGCCATGCCTGGCCTCTCTGTGCTGCAGCAGGTGACTAATGACCAAGGGGCTCTGGGATAGGGGGACTGGCTGCTCTGCTCTGGAGGTACTTTTACAGCAAGATGACCTCCTCTCTCAAGGTCAAGTGGTGTTGGAGGGTAGAATGACTAAAAGCTCCTTAAACCCTGCCTGCCAGCCACTGGCACTACCCCATCATTCTGCACCCACCATGGTGACCACACTGGCATGTTGTGCCAGGCTGTATGTGCCGTCCCCCTGTGTAAGAAGGCTTTTCTGTCTGACTGTCAGTCTTTCTCATGGGTTATTGTTACATATTTCATGGGGTCCCATGAGGCTGCTTGGTTTGTTTTGTTTGACGTTGTTTGCCAGGGAAACCAGTCTCATGAAATCTGGACCCTACCACCTCACTTTTAAAAAAAAACCTTTACTAGGCAAGTCAGTTAAGAACAAATTCTTATTTTACAATGATGACCTACCCCCACCAAACCCTCCCCTAACCCGGACGACACTGGGCCAATTGTGCGCCGTCCTATGGGACTCTCGATCACGGCCAGTTGTGATACAGCCCGGGATTAAACCAGGGTCTGTAATGACACCTCTAGCACTGAGATGCACTGGGTTTCCAGTGTGCCTCCCAAATTATGAAATGGAAGGACTAGTAAGGGGGGGGGGGGGGGGGGGGGTTTGTAGGAGGAGGGTATGGGTGGGCGGGGGCAGGTCAATGCCAGTCAATCGGACACTGCGGTAGAAATCACCACCACTTGAGTTTTCTTTTCTTTTCAGATGGAACGCCATGGATATGCGTGATAATTACACATTTGGAAGTGAGGGCTATGTTTGTTCAGAGAAAGATAACATTCCCAGACTGTAACCAGAGAATGGCTGCTCTACACAGCCTACCAATATTACCCCCTTGCCGCACCGCGCCCTGCTGCATAATAAAGAGGCCCCTTATGCATATTAATATGAGCACTCTGCATAATGCCTACACCATGTGACACGCTCAGTAGCACACAGTCATCCTGTCGGTTCGGTTTTTACCTTGCCCACGTTTCATCACTATTTATATCCACATTCCTCCATACAGGGATACCCTACCTCTTACCCATCAGCCCCACCCTCACCCATCTTAACTCCTCCGCCCCCAGCTGCCAGCCTCGTTCCCACACACTCCTCCCTCACACACACTCATGACTCCTTAAAACATACGGCGGAGGTGTGTGTGATGCCAAACGAGAACCTCGTTACCTCCCCTCCCTCTTGGCTGGCTGGTGGAAAGCTTTTGGAAGAACTACAGCGACATCTGCATGTGCTGCGGCTGCAGAGCGCCAGGCTGATACCCGCTATGCTGCGCCGGGCTTCTCCTGCCAGCCTGCTCCCCGCCGTACCGCCCCTCCGCCCACACTACCCCTCCGGCTCTCATTACTCAAATTACTAAACATGGCTAATTGTGCGGCGCGTGAAGCTCGCTTCATTTGAATATTCCTGCATATGGCCTGAGGGGATTTGCCTCGCAAGGGGACGGACCTAACCAGGAAGTCTGGAAATATGGGCATCCACAATTAGCCGAGCCAGGCGGGTGCTGCTCTCTCTGCACGGGGCTTATTTTACCTGGAGTTACGTTGTTTCTTTTGAATTAAACAACGCAGCGACGATCAGATCCTCCTTTATTTGGGTTTAAAGGCCTCAACATTCTTTGTAACTTTAACTGGATTTATGCTAAAAAAATCTATATATATATTTTATTATTAGTTAAAAAAAAAAGATTATCATGCTGAAAATTGACAGGAGAGTGTGTGAAATAAAAATGAATACAAATAAACATCTTTAGCAAAGTCCCACGATTGGTTTTATGTTGAACTGAAACAGACAGTGGGGGGGAGACAGAAACGGTCCACAATCTGTACGCCTTAATTAATTGTGTGTGTGTGTATCTTGGGAGCCAACAATGCACCCCTTGTGTCCAATCACAAAAGGACAGTGCACCAGACAGAGGGGGGGAGTGGGAGGAGGGGACATTCTGGAATCAGAAACAATGGATTAATCGCCTGTAATGATTTAATACAGGCAATCAGAGTCCAGGCAAGCATATTAATTTGTGCATAAATTACACAACATTTATTTTTCAGACGGGGGGCATGTTTGGGCAGTTGGGTTGGTTTTGTCTTTTCCCAAGGACATGGTGAAGGGTTGCGACAGAATGCCTCCAGCGATTTCCCTGCTTATCTCTGTGCCCCGAGTCACCAGGTTTCAGCTCCCCTGGTCCCTGGTCCCACAACCCGACTCGCTGGCGCTGCCCGCCCGCTGCCAGCAGCAGCTGCCACCTTCCCAAGTAGAGAATGTTAAACCATTACAGCAGGTCAAATGTAATTAAGAGTAAAATGCCCGCTTCCTCGTCAACATGATTTTGTTGTATTAATGATATCCAGAGATCACAGAATACATATTTGCGATTTGTTCTCCACTAAATCGTCTGCGAAAAAAAGTGGGGAAAAAAATCCATTCCGTTAAAAGGTGCTGTAATTACAGGGATTACATTTTTTTTTCAAGTCGTCCTGTAATAATGTACTATAACCATAGATATCCACATAATTTACATACACACACACACATATACTGCATGTATGACGAGTCCTTGCTGCGCAGATTGGAAGACACTCAATTAATCCGACTTGGAAAGGTTGAGCGCGCCCACTTTTTTAATTAACGTTCAATTAAAACCAATTGGCAGGTTGCTGGAATAGCAGGCACACGGCTTTGAAGATTGCCATCGCATAATGAGTCGCTCTTTCCTTTTTTTACACTTTGGGCTCCTCCATTTCCACTCCCTCGCTCTCCGCTGCCAGTTGCCAATGTGCCTTAGCGATTTAATGATATGCAAATGAAATATGCATAAAACCATTCTGCTGAAGGATGATTAAGCACAGAGGACATTAGCCTGTGCCCGCCACAGTGTCTGTTGTCTCTTCTCCATTCCGCTTCGCCCGGCGCCAACGACAGACACCACTGGAACAAAGCTCAATACTAATTATAGGAGAACACTAATAATATCCAATTGAGAGAAATTAAATTCCAGGCAGGGTATATTCTCACTCCTGTTTTGTAAGATCCACATCCAGAGAAGTGAAGGCAAAGTCCCCAGAGCTGAGGACTGGAGCTGTAGAGAGCAGAGAGGAAAGGAGAGGAGGCAGAGACCAGGTTTTCCAGGATAGCACTTGAAGAGACTAGCATTGCCAAGCATTGCAGGAGCTTTTCTCTGCTTGTTTGCGAGTAGTGTTGCATTATTTGAATGCTGTCTTATTATAGAAGGAAGGAAAATATCCCCCCTTTCTCAATCTCTCCCTCTCTCTCAATTTCCCCCCTTTCTCTCTCCTGCTCTGCTGCGAGCTCTCTTTTTTTGGTAATCCATTTGTGTAATGAAGACGTGGCGCAATTAACATCCCCCTTGGAATTAAATAAAAGGCCGATCATCCAAACCTCATTAGCTCCGAAAGATGATAATATCCACACGCGTTCCGCCCGTGAAGGTTACGGGAAAAAACACAACAGAATTACGAATTAAACCGTTAATTGTGTGTATTTGGATCGCAGGTTTAAGCGACTGCGGCGTAGATGCCCAAAAAGATGCCACCATCCATACCAGCCTATCCTTACTGGTGGCAGCCTGGCTCTGACATCTTGGTGGTGTATGCCAAGGCAATGTATGAAGCACAAAGATCTTATAATCCCTCCCTTTGGATGGCTTCTTCAATTATTCATATTCCACAACCGTGCCCTGTTGTCCAACAAAAATCCAGCAAGAGGGAAAAAAAAGTTTGGGATATCCATTTGTGATGGCCAATGGCTGATGTTGATTTCTTCCTTGCTAATTGTTGTAATTATTCCGGTGCAATTAGTGAACTTAATGAAACCCTCCAACCTGTCTGTTTGCAGCGGCGCCGATCCTTGGCTCTGTGCCTGATGCCAGTGGACCTCGTGGGAACCACGGCAACGTTCTTCCGGTCCCCGTAAGTACCAAGACCCGTGAACCGAACCGGTTGGTACCCCTTCTGCATCGGTTCCTCATAGTTTACCCTTCCACTTTACACCAATAAAAACACAAAGGGTGGAGTTTTGTAGTTCCTTTGGTTGGTTGGCAAGGAGGGGGCAAACTAAAAAGCGTGGGTGAGGGGGTGACGAAAGTGTTCCCACGGCCCCCCTACCCCCGCCTGGCGGAGCTGCAGGCAGGCCGGCTGGGGTAGGGTATCTCCTCCCCTCCCCACCCCACCAGTGTGTGTGTCTGTGGCCGGGACTGCTGCTCCTGTCCCCCTGCCTCCTGTGCCCCTGCCCCCTCCACTGAGTTCCAGCATGTCTGTTGTCTGTGTGGCATCCCCCTCGCCTCAGTCTGGTTCCCATACTGGTGGATGCTGTATAGAGCCTACAGCCTGAGCCATTCATCTCCCTGGTGATTGCTGTGAATGTAGATAAATCTCACACACACACACACACACACACACACACACACACACACACACACACACACACACACACACACACACACACACACACACGCCTGCCTCTCTGGCATAGCTTAGCTTGCTGCTGAAGTAGATTTTCATGCTTTCTGTTTTTGCCTTTTCTTTTTTTCTTTTTTCAAGAAGTTGTTCCTGTCACGCATAAATCCCACACACCTGGAGGAAACCATGATGCGCGATAAGTTTTTCTCTCGCGAAAAACAAAAACTATTTAAACGAACGCAGAGAGAAAAGTAAATTAATTCCTGTCTGTCCGCTGATTATAATGTGTTGGCGGTTCATTAGTATGCGTCCTCATGTTTGCAGTTTTTTTCTTTTTGTGTGTGTGTCTTTGTAAACAGCTGCTGTTGAGACGTTGGCACAGTCCCTCAGGTCCTTTCTTCCTCCCTCCCCTCTTGTGGCTGGCAGGCAGGCAGGCGATTGGCAGAATGGCAGGGTCTGCGGCATGGAGGCAGGCAGCAGTGCCCATGGTAGACATTCCTCATCGCAGTGGCTGCCGGCCGGATTGATGAGAGCTGGATGAAAATGGTGTGTTAGAGGAGGAGGAGGGGGGTGGGGGGGTTGGCACAAAAACAGGCACCAGCTTCACACCCTCCCCTCCCCACAGAACAGCTTGAGCTTTTGTTTTGTCTTGTTTTCCCCCGCTTTGTTTTGTTTGTTATCTTTCCCCTTCCTTTCATTCTGTCCGTCGCGCTAATTAACAGAGCAAACTTTTGTTGTTCTAATTAGTCATTTGAAGCACTAGATGGTCTTTGTTTGCACTTGGCTTTCTTTATCTTTGCCAAGCGACCCGCGACGGATGCCCGATCGTGTTGATTTGCTCTTGATCGTTGTGTACCATCTCTCGCCCCCTTACATTTTTCCGCGACAGATGCCACCGCGTTCCCGCTGGTACACCTCTCGAAGATCGTGGGTATCGAATCACCGCGCTCCTCGGGCATCCTCAGAAGTGGTGACTTTCCCGCAAATCCGTAAACGCCACCTTCCATATGAAAAAGACATGGTGCCTTTTCATCTCCTGTGTTTTCCTAGGGTGCGCCGTGACTGTCGATGAGCAGGTTGGCATGGCGTACGCTGCCTGGCTGGTTGCCTGGCACAGGGGGTTGTGCTTGAGAAGGGAGAGCGAGAGAAAGAGCGAGAGAGAGAGTGAGGGGCGCTTCTTTTTGTCCCACCCCTCAGTCGTCTCTAGGACAACACCACAAGCTTAAAGTTTCTCTGTGTTGGTTGTTCTCGAATTTCCACTTACCCCACCAGTCCCTTGTGGCAGAGCCCATTTCCTTCATCTCCCCTTGTCCCTGGCTCCTTCGCCATCCCCCTAGCATCCTGCGCTGTGGGCCACCTATCGTCTTTTGTTTTTTGTTTTCAAACCGATACCTCCTCCCCCCACTCCTTGCCACCATGCTATGCCAAGCGCTCCATCCCAACCCCCAAGGTGTCCCCTGAAATTCCTCCAGGTGCACCGCTCTTCTCTTCCCATCGTCACAAGGCTCCTTTCTTCTGTAATCTGGGGCAGCAGATGTTCTCCTCTTCTCCTCTGCGGTGGCGTTGACTTGACATTGAGCCTTGTCTCCAGAACCCCATCCGCATCCGCACTCAAACTTCTACTATTTGTAAAACACCCACGCTCCCCCCAAAAAGTCCCTCCCCTGGCATGGCACTAGCTGCCAAATCAGGCGGGGGTCCTTCTGTCTCCCTGTCTACATCTAGCCACCTACCCCCGAGAGCGAACGCGAGTCCGCCCTGGCGCTACCACTGAATGGATGGCACTGTGCCAGCTTCTCTCTGCCATCATCTGCATTCGCTGCTTGTTTCTCTCACTCGCCCGCCCCCTCTCTTCTGTCTCTCCCTCTCTTACCCTCCCCTCGTTCTACTCTCTTAGCCCCGCACCCCCCGAGTCCCCCTTTTGTTCTATAGGCTTGACATTAATTAACATACGGGTTAATTGACTCTAAAAGCTGATGAATTGCTCTTTACATCTCCCATAGGCTGGCTAGCTGTGTGTCGCACCCTGCGCCCGCGCCCCCTTCTGCCTGGCACCGCCTGTGCCTCTACCTTGCCCTAGCTAGGCTCCACGTTGGCTGGCGCTAGTAGAGGAGCAGAGAGATAGCCAGCCCTGCAGCCAGCAGCTCTGGTGTAGTGTAGTGTTATAGACGTGAGTGAGCAGTGCCCCTACCCCACTGTACGCTGGGAAGGATCTCAGGCTGCTTATTGGACTATAGCTGATCGCAGTTGACGTTTTGCTGTCTGATCCCACCGCAGGATGTTGCAATGGCATTTTGTTATAAATAATCAAAGTCCTCCTGCAACCACCTCCCACCCATTTTTCTATCTACCCTTCTCCTCCCCTTTTCACCCTCCCTCTCTCTCTCCACCCTCTCCGTCCCTTTCTCTCTTTCTGTCTCTAAACTAACACACTTTCACACCAGCAGATACCAACTCTCCTGTCCTGTCTTGCCTTTCCACTCTTTTCTATGACCATCTGTTTAGCTTTTTCCCATTTTTTTAAAAGAACTTCTAGGATTAAATGGATAACGAATCAAAGTTGTAAATAAATTGCCATGTTTTTGGTCATTTTTCTAATAGCGCTCCTTATGTACCTTGCGGTAATTATCTTTTCTCTCTTGTCATTAGCGGTTTCGGGGAGCCTCGCTGAGAATTAGCCTGAATTAGCTATGTCTGTCATATTTGATTAGGTAATTATCTTGGCCACACCGTTTTCTGTCTTTTATTTTTTCTGGTCGTTCCGAACGGAACTGATGAGGTTAAAAACGAGAGACGGCAGGTTTTAATTATTAAATAATATGCCCCCCTCCCTCTGAAAGGGGTCTGCCAAGTGCCGTTAATTAACCAAGCTGCTGCTCGCATTAAAAGTCAAGGTAGAACAGACTCATTAAGACACAGCAATGTGTAGATAAATCACACACACACACACACACACACACACACACACACACACACACACACACACACACACACACACACACATAGCCAGGTTACCAGGTGCCTCAGGATAGAAGCTAGCTGTAATCTATAATTTCCCTCTTTCTCCCTGCCTGTGTTTAGATTTGATATGGGTCTGGTCATAAGCTGTTTAATTGCTGATGTTCTTAGTGTTGACTCTTTCCCTGTTTTCTGTCTTTTGGTGGGGCAGTGAGATCCCTCGCAGCGGCTCCGTCTGGCGCTGGCGTTTTGGGGAGGCTGCGATAGGATGGTGAGACGGGGTGCTGGCACACCACTCCACAGGGCTGAATCACGCTATTCTCTCCTCTTTCACAACCTTTCGTTTTTTTCATCATAATTAAGTAAAAAGGAGCATGAGAAAACTGAGGCAACAAGAGGAATCCATTATGCAAATGCCCTGTTATTTGCATAATGTCTTACGCCAGGAATATGCAAATTAAGCGTATAATTTATGAGCGCTTGCGTCTGTCTCAGTGTTCCCATAACTTACAGAGAGGATCATTTTTGTTCTACACCCTCTCTTCTCCCCTCCTCTCCAGACTGGCACAGACACACACAGTCTCACACACACCATACCCATACAAACAAGCACACACTCTATTCTCACAAAAGGGTTGGTGGCTGTGTGTACCATGGCTGGGTGGGAAACAACTTGTCTGGCAGACTGATGGGGGATAAGGAGGCAGGCTAAGGAAGGGGAGGGGAGGGTTGGTGTGATGGAAGACGTGGTGAGAGGGGCACATAAACCCCCTTTACAAAGGAACAGTAGCAGAAGCACATTTTCTATAATAAATTAAGGGACACTAATGCAGGGCCGAGTAAGGGGAGCCCCTGTGCTTTTTGACTTTTGTTTTGTCTTTGCGAGAGAATATGGTCCTGCCTCTTCTTGCTTTTCTTTGATGCCCGCTTTTGGAGATTTCTGCCCGTCACAGGAGCTGGTAGCTAATCCTCATCTGGAGGGTTTCCTCAGGAGTCAGTCTGAAGAAGGCAGAACAGCATCCGCCGGGATGGAGAGGAGAGGAGAGGGAGAGACAGGCTGCATCTGTAGGCATATGTGTGGGCTCCCTCCACACAGCCTCCAGTACCCGAGGCTGCAACATGTCAACCCAGCCCAGCCAAGTCCTCCTCACCTCAGCGCTGCTACAACCCGGACCAGAACTAGGAGAAAAAACAGAGTTATCCATGTTGTCTGATCCGAACCCAACAGTTTTGTTTTATTTGAGCCTTTCCTCCTCAGGCTTCTGTCTCTGTTTTTTTCCTCACCCCGGGTTATTGTAATCACCGGCCTGTTTTGCATACTTGATCTGTGGCTAATGTCTGAAGTGACAATACCACATTGTTGAAGAGACAGAAAGCCACAGATGACATGCGTTGGAGAAAAACACGCCCATTTCTGCATTACAGTATAGTGTGGAGTTTGGCGGAGAGAGACAAACTTTGGACGGTCGCGCTGTTTTTGAGAAAAACATTCCTCCTCAGGGCCCCCAGACCTCTCTTTTTTTTCTCCTTCATCTTTTTCTGTCCTCGTCTTCTTGCTGGCGACTTGGTGGCTTTTCCTCTCTTTGTATGTGTCCCTCACACGGATGGTTGGATGGCGGCTGGGGAGGCTGTGTGTATGTGTGCCAGGACAGAACCCCCCATTACACACAGGACCAGTGTGCCCGCCTCCCACTGAGCCCAGGGGCATCTGCTGCCTACTCCTCTCTGCTTTCCTGGTAGCAGCTAAGCATTTTACAGTTCAGAGATGGTGCGGGCACCGCAGTGTGTGTGTCTGTGTCTCTGTGTGTGTGTCTGTGAGTGTGTGTCTCTGCGTGTCTGTGTGTGTGTGTCTGTGAGTGTGTGATGGCTTTCTGGTATACAGCTCAAATACACACTCACACAGGGTGTGTCACCTTGACTCCAGGCAGTGCAGGATTCTCTATTGCAGTGATCAGATCTCAGTATGGGAAGGACAGAAGACTCTTCCGTGGGAATATTGGCTTTGCTTCTCTGTATCCGTGCTGTGTGTGCCCATGGCTCGGGCTTGGACTGTCACTCGCTAGGCTATACTGTACTTACAGCCTTCGGATCCTGCTACAGCCACTGTTAATTAGAGCGCCGTGGTCATTATCCGTATCCATTTAATTCATCGCTGCTCTCAATTGTCGTTTCTGATTCACATTCTTTTGTTTTGTGTATATTGGCGCAGTGTAATTGGAAAGATTTTCTGTGTGTGTACGTATGTGTTTTTTTGCAATCGCAATTATATCAGGAATTAGCGTTTAACTGCTGGTTTAATTATGCCGCTCTTTCATTATTCACATGCATGATAATGAGATTCTCAATGAAATGTTGAATATTCACACCAACGCACGTGTTCTGAATATCAGCTGCAGGTCATCAAGAGCAATGTATAACAAATGGCATTTGCAGTGTTTGTTTTTTTCATTACATTTCCCAAGTGTTCATGAAGTGAAATCGCAAAGTGCAATTGAGACTAATTGACAAAGCAAACTAGTATTAGTCATTGGCTAAATTAGCAATGTCAAATATAACTAGGTCTGTGTTTTTTATATTCATTTCCCACTCATTTTCTCTAACGAGACCAGCAATTGTTCATTCACAGTTTAGTTGCCCTGTTTTTTAAAATCTGTCACAGAGTCACATTGCTCATTATTTTATGTGGCACATTACTTTCACCTTGCCCCTGTCAGTGAAATTGTTGCTCTTGTTTTTATTTGTGTGTTAAACTGAAGTGAGGAGCTATTCTGGCATAATTGGGAAAGGAGATTTAAAGCCCTGAAAATACCTCCACACTTCTTGTGCTCTCATCAAACAGGAATAGCATTTCATTTCATTCTCTGAAAAAGCCAAAGAAAAGCAATTTAAAATCTGATTTAACTTTGGTTTGAAGTTCTATTGGAGGTCTGTACAGGACAGCTGAGCGGCCTGCCATTGCCACTTGTATATATCCACAGACTGAAATAAAAAAACTCAGGGCATTTGGGAAAGCAAAGAAAACTGCATTTAAAGGGAAATGGGAGAGACCGAAACGGAAAGACATGACATTGGGCTTCCAAAAGGATACTTTGTTTCGGAAATAGGCCCACCTTTGCTTTAGATTCAAACTGTGTGTTTGGAGGTCTTGATCACCAAGTTTCTCAACTATTTCATAAGCACACTTGATACGAATATCAATGCACGAATGGACCAACGAGACTCAAAATAATGTATGATTGCAGTTTGCTTAGGTTTTGTGCTTGCAAGTATATTAAAATGTATGTAGTTCTGTCCTTGAGCTGTTGTCTATTAATGTTCTGTATTATGTCATGTTTCGTGTTTTTGTGTGGACCCCTGGAAGGGTAGCTACTGCTTTTGCAACAGAACTTGTCCCGATTGGTGTTTTTAAATCATCGATGAAGGATTTTGAGGCTGATTCCCTGACCTGTCAATGTTTTTAATTTGCTGTTTTAGGATTTTGTGATACTCCTGTGAATTCTATGTTTTTTTACTGCCTGTAGTTTTTAATGTTGTCTGTCTGTAATTGTGTAATGACTTGGTGCTGCCTACCTTGGCCAGGATGCTCTTGAAAAAGAGATTTCAAATCTCAATGAGCCCTTCCTGGTTAAATAAAGGTTAAATAAAATAAAAAGAATAAGTATACAAATAAAATCCTAAATCCTAGTAACTGCATAATACAAACAGCAGATGTTTACTTTGGCTTGTTGAATAGACACTTCCTGTTGAAACCCCAAAATAGTTTTGGGCTGTAATTCTATCCCGAACAATGTAGTAGATAATATCACAGTATCCTAACCAGCAGTATTGTGATGCAGCATATCAATGTATACAGCATTTAGACTCCCACAATTCCAATAAGGTGTAGGCCTAATTAACTGTGAATGGTTCAGTGGTGTTCATCATGTTTTCAAGTTACTTACGTGCACAATGTTGTATCAAAGAGGTGTGTTCTAAAAAATAAATGACCAAAGCATTATTTACCACGACGGCTTTTGTTTTCCTTGTGATATGGATGTGTCTTTGAGCACTTTGCCAGTACAAAGACACATAAATGGCCTCTTCTGGTGACTCATTTAGGCAGGATGACATTATATGTCAGTCTCAATACCTCTTTCATAGTGTTGACTATGCAAGAGGTTGTAATTAGTGTTTCGTTAGCGGGGCTCAGTGCCTGTACTACTGCAGTAGCGGCAGTTTAAATGAACATGCTAATGAATATATGAATATAGCTCCTCGTAAGATGAGTAGAGCCATTGAGCACTTCAGAAGTGCTCAATAGAGTGTTATACCATCAGTTCATTTGTTGAGTTAATTAGATTTCTCTTCAGTATAGAAGCCATGTTATTCGATCCCCTCAGTCAGTCAGCATTGTATCTCTGGCCTCTAGTTATGTGAATGGAACAATAATGAGTGTCTTGGCTACAAGTGGGTGTTCAGGCCGGTGATGCTCTTTGTTAAGGTGTCTGATGAATGTTTGAACATACATGAGCTTCAAGAGCTTAATACTGTGTAAGTGCATGACATAGACTGATCAGGTGAATCCAGGTGAAAGCTATGATTCCTTATTGATGTCACTTGTTAAATCCACTTCATTCAGTGTAGATGAAGGAGAGGAGACAGGTTAAAGGATTTTTAAGCCTTGAGACAATTGAGACATGGATTGTGTGGCATTCAGAGGGTGAATGGGCAAGTCAAAATATTTAAGTGCCTTTGAACAGGGCATGGTAGTAGGAGCCAGGCGCACCGGTTTGTGTCAAGAACTGCAATGCTGCTGGGTTTTTCACACTCAAAAGTTTCCTGTGTGTATCAAGAATGGTCCACCACCCAAAGGACATCCAGCCAATTTGACACGACTGGGGGAATCCCTGTGGAATGCTTTTGACAACTTGTAGAGCAATGCCCCGACGAATTGAGGCTGTTCTGATTGCAAGAGAGGGGGGGTGCAACTCAATATTAGGAAGTTGTTCCTAATGTTTGGTATAGCCAGTGCATATTTCATTGTGTAAGAGCTCAGTCTCTCAGCAGACATAAACAGAATGTTCTTCTCCCTGTCACATTCTCAATCTCCTTTCTGCTCTTCCTATGACTGTCTTGTTTCTGAACTTCTCCTTGTTGTTTTCTTAAGAATATGCCATAATACATTTCCCCTGTGATTGTGAATAAGTGGTTGACTTACTGAAACCTTTGTAGGGTGGAATTAGCCTTCCATTTTAGCAATCACCATTTTGTATTTCTTGGAAAACAGAAGTAACATTGGTTCTATTATAAAACACCTGTACTCAAATACATGGCACAATGTAATTACATAGGCTATTCCCTTATAGATATTCCATAATAGATATGTAATGTCAAGTGTTGCATGGTGAGTGTTCAACAAGGATAAACCTGTCTCTAGAAATGGGGAAAAGAGACAGGCGCTGGGTGATTGAAGGGAAAATGGAGACGCTGTTGGAAGAGACACTCCAGTGTGGATCTCTTTTAATGGAGGCGTATGAATGGGAAATGCGGCTAGATTGCTGCCCTATTGAAAAGCCCCTTCACATTCATTGCGCCCTTTGACACTGCGGTACGTATCAGATGCCGAGCGTTTATTTCAAAACAACATGTTCTCTCATAAAAGTGGCAATCTTGCTCTAGCGGCATGAAGGTTTTAGCGCACTGAGTAACAGCACCTGAAATCACACAGACACAAATGGGCCCATCCATGAATGATGGAGGCAGTCCAAGTAAAAGCACACTGCACAAAGACAGCCAGGCTGCACTCTCTCTCTAATGATATAATTTCCCTTCCTCCATTCCTGGTAAACAACCACCACTCTCATCTGCTGTATAGGACTCTTTGATGGGGAATACAATAGTCTTTGCTGTTGTATCATGGTGGGATCATCCAGATCCGTTCCATGTCCATGGGTACGTTGTGTTTCAGTGGTCCTAGCCTGGTTTATAGAGTTAATATAAATGCCTGGCTAGGAACCAGCCAGACTACCATTAACCTGAGCAGCACTGTGTGTGGAGGCCTGTGGAACAGCAGCCATGTGTTCCAGTATTTCGCCATGGGCTTCACAGGGACTCTTTAGTCTGGCCTTGCCCAGCCCTGATAAAGCCCACACTTATCACACATGATTGAGTTGTTTACCTATTTGAGGCACGCCCTCTCATCATGTGTCTTATCCCTGACTGATGTGTTCTCGTTCTCTCTCCTTTCCCACCACTCTCCCTCTCTCTCCCTCTCTCTCTCCCTTTCTCTTGCTTTCTCTCTCTCCCTCTCTCTCTTGACTTTATATTTATATACATGTGTATGTATAAACCATCACTGTAAAACGACAATACCCTGTCATCATTCTTCCAGCCACCCGGATGCTTGATGTAGGAGGTTGATATGCTGATAGGATCCGAGGCCTTGGCGAGTTCCATTTTTAATTTGAAGCAGCCAGTCAGACACTCTTAGTCATTGTACTTGATAAGGGCACTGTGGCATGGTTCGGCTTGGCCGGGTAAAGGACTCCTACAGGTCCCCGGTTAACATGGTGAACAAAAGCCCAGAGTGAATATCCCACCCCACCTCATTCAGCTCTGTAGTCGGACCTGCTGCTGTGAATGGATGAGGTTATAGAGTGATGGCTGTACTATGCATCCCTGGTTTCACTCTACAGTCCTCTTAACCCTTCCTCTTAGCCAGGAAGCTAGCAAAGTTCCATCTGGTTTTTCAAGGTTTAAGGACACATTTACAGGCAAGGGAAAACTGATTTTTTTGTATTGAGTTTTCCATTGGTGTTTATCACCCCATGTTTGATGATTGATATTTTTTAGAATCTCAAGATCAGTTTTTCTCTAAAACTATCCAATACCCTTTCAACGTCTATCTGAATCTCGTCAGTTGTCAGGGCCCATAATTCAGGTAGAACACTGAATTTAACAAATGTTTCTATTTCTAAGCCATTTTTAGATTAGGTCCACTCAACAAAGTTATGTTTTCAACAAATTTCACGCAAGCGGGCTGGGGAGGAGCATGGGACGGAAGCAGTCTTTCCCCAATGAAAGCAGTGTGCAGCCAAGCCTGATATCAAGCAATAATGACACACACAGTTACAATGTTTATTTTTTTTCTATAACTGGATTAAATCTCCCATCCAAATGTTTTGAATGAGATTATATATACAGTATATATATACACTGAGTGTACCAAACATTAGGAACACCTGCACTTTCCATGACAGACTGAACAGGTGAAAGCTATGATCCCTTATTGATGTCACCTATTAAATACATTTCAATTAGTGTAGTTGAAGGGGAGAAGACGGGTTAAAGAAGGATTTTTAAGCCTTGAGACAATTGAGACATGGATTGTGTATGTGTGCCATAAATGAGAACTTGTTCCCAACTTGCCTACCTGGTTAAATAAAGGTGAAATAAAAAATAAATAAAATAAAAAGAGGTGAATGGGAAAGTAAAATATTAATATCCCTTTGAGCATGGTGTAGTTATTAATTACACTTTGGAGGGTGTATCAATGCACCCAGTCACTACAAAGATACAGGTGTCCTTCCTAACTCATTTGCCGGAGAGGAAGGAAACTGCTCAGGGATTTCATCATGAGTCCTATGGTGATTTTTAAACAGTTACAGAGTTTAATGGTTGTGATATGAAAACACTGAGGATGTATCAATGACATTGTAGTTACTCCACAATACTAAGCTAAATGACAGAGTGAAAAGGAGGCCTGTACAGAATAAAAATATTCCAAAACATGCATCCTGTTTGCAACAAGACACTTAAGTAATACTGCAAGAAATGTGGCAAGGAAATTTACTTTTTGTCCTGAATACAATGCATTATGTTTGGGGCAATCCACTGAGTACCACTTTCATATTTTCAAGCTTGGTGGTGGCTGCATCATGTCATGGGTATGCTTGTAATCGTTAAGGACTAGAGAGTTTTTTTTAGGATAAAAATAAATGAAATAGAGCTAAGCACAGACAAAATCCTAGATGAAAACCTTGTTCGGACACTGGGAGACAAATTCACCTTTCAGCAGGACAATAGCCTAAAACACAAGGCCAAATCTACACAGAAGTTGCTTACCAAGATGACATTGGATGTGGGGCCTAGTTACCGCTTTGACTTAAATCGGCTTGAAAATCTATGGCAAGACATGAAAATGGCTGTCTAGCAATGATCAACAATCAACTTAACAGAGCTTGAAGAATTTTAAAAAGAATAATGGGCAAGTATTGTATAATCCTGGGGCCCCGTTTATTAATGTTGCGTAAAAACAATTCTAAAATACTACATAAGAACGGAATTGATATTTATCACACAATCCTACAAGCGTCATACGCACACCGTTAGGAGATAACCATTGATAAATACCAGTTGTTCTCAGCCTCAGTGCTTGTGCACAACCTTGGCTATTTGCATCTCAAAACACCCCTATTTAATCATATGTGGTCAAAATCAAGTCTTGAAAGCCTGTGGGGATTATACAACGCTGTACCATGAAATACAACGGCGCAACCAAAAAAAGCTATGAAAAAACAGACATTCTGAGACTGAAATAGAGGTGCTAGTGTGAGAGGTTGGCTCACTCAAGTGTGGCTTGACCAGTAGAAATGTAAAACACAGCTACAAAGACAGGACCATTAGGACAATTCAAATTGCTTTAGCAATGGCAAATATACTTCAAATGAGAAGGCAACACTCACCAATAAGCCATCCATGCGATGGTATATGGAAATGATGTTACAGTTTGTTTTGCTGATGATTGCATCCAAAACGTTGGCTCATCGAGGGATCTGAGATGCCGATTGGCAAGCTCCCGCTGAAAAAAACAGAGGGTGGATAGCACTTGGATGGACAACGGAATGGCATGTGTTTCCCTTTCTTAAGCAGGTCTTCAATCTTCCCAAAAATCCTATATGATCGGTTTTGGGGAAAGATGTCTAATGAGCCAATCTGTAATTTCTGCAAAAAAGTCCCACCTGTCCGTAAAAACTCTGTGAAATGCAGCATGTGCCAAATCTTCCAACAGACTAAGGTCAGCCATCTCTCACTCCATTTCCCATTGTCTTTTATAGTATTTCAACAATTGTTTCATATTTATTTGCCTCTAATTTAACAAATTACTGTACTTTAAATGGAATATTATTGTAACTAATGCACTGATGTGGTCATATATAGTTGAAGTCGGAGGTTTACATACACCTTAGCCAAATACATTTAAACTCAGTTTTTCACAATTCCTGACGTTTAATCCCAGTAAAAAGTCCCTGTCTTAGGTCAGTTAGGATCACACTTTATTTCAAGAATGTGAAATGTCAGAATAATAGTGTAGAGAATTATTTATTTCAGCTTTTATTTCTTTCATCACATTCCCATTTGGTCAGAAGTTTACATACACTCAATTAGTATTTGGTAGCATTGCCCTTAAATTGTTTAACTTGGGTCAAACGTTTTGGGTAGCCTTCCACAAGCTTCCCACAATAAGTTGGGGGAATTTTGGCCCATTCCTCCTGACAGAGTTGGTGTAACTGAGTCAGGTTTGTAGGCCTCCTTGCTCGCACACGCTTTTTCAGTTCTGCCCACAAGTTTTCTATGGGATTGAGGTCAGGGCTTTGTGATGGCCACTCCAATACCTTTGTTGTCATTAAGCCATTTTGCCACAACTTTGGAAGTATGCTTGGGGTCATTGTTCATTTGGAAGACCCATTTGCGACCAGGCTTTAACTTTCTGACTGATGTCTTGAGATAGTTGCAAACCATAGTCTGGCTTTTTTATGGCGGTTTTGGAGCAGTGGCTTCTTCCTTGCTGAGCGGCCTTTCATGTTATGTCGATATAGGACTTGTTTTACTGTGTATATAGATACTTTTGTACCCGTTTCCTCCAGCATCTTCACAAGGTCCTTTGCTGTTGTTCTGGGATTGATTTGCACTTTTTGCACCAAAGTACGTTAATCTCTAGGAGACAGAACGCGTCTCCGTCCTGAGTGGTATGACGGCTGCGTGGTCCCATGGTGTTTATACTTGCATACTATTGTTTATACAGATGAACGTGGTACCTTCAGGCGTTTGGAAATTGCTCCCAAGGATGAACAAGACTTGTGGAGGTCTACCTTTTTTTCCCCCATGATGTCAATCAAAGAGGTACTGAGTTTGAAGGTAGGCCTTGAAATACATCCACAGGTACACCTCCAATTGACTCAAATGATGTAAATTAGCCTATCAGAAGCTTCTAAAGCATGACATCATTTTCTGGAATTTTCCAAGCTGTTTAACGGCACAGTCAACTTGGTGTCTGTAAACTTCTGACCCACTGGAATTGTGATACAGTGAATATAAGTTCAATTTAAGTGAAATAATCTGTCTGTAAACAATTGTTGGAAAAATTACTTGTGTCATGCACAAAGTAGATGTCCTAACCGACTTGCCCATACTATAGTTTGTTAACAAGAAATTTGTGGAGTGGTTGAAAAACGAGTTTTAATGACTTCAACTGTGTGAAAGGCCTATAGCCTGTCAAGATATGTTGCATGCATTCACAATTGAAATACAATGAAATAGAAAAATGATTTCATTAATGTAAGAATGTAAAGAAAGGAACATGCAGTATATTATCCCCATTCACTATGTTACGCTTGACAACAGTTCACTTACTACAGAATTTGGCACTGTGCGTACGCATAGTCATGGCTGTACATTTACGCACACTTTCAAGCCAACGTTCATATTGATAAATCTCACACTTTGCATGGAAATGATCCTACGCATGGTTTACGTACAGATTTGTGCCTACAAATGATTGATAAATGAGGCCCCAGGTGTACAACGCTCTTAGAGACTAAACCCAAAAGACTCACAGCTGTAATCAATAAATGATCAAACATTTCTAAAAA
The DNA here is from genome assembly GCF_013265735.2 of Oncorhynchus mykiss. NCBI lineage: Eukaryota > Metazoa > Chordata > Actinopteri > Salmoniformes > Salmonidae > Oncorhynchus > Oncorhynchus mykiss. The sequence goes on along the minus strand of NC_048570.1, from coordinate 66,916,050 downwards.
TATATTTTCACTTTGTCATTGTGGGGTATTGTGTGTAGATGGGTGAGAAACAAATATATTGAATCCATTTTGAATTCAGGCTGTAACACGACAAATTGTGGAATAAGTCATGGGGTATGAATACTTTCTGAAGGCACTGTATACACCAGTTGTGTATTATGGAGACAGAGTTCATGCCCACTATTCATGCAGTCAGATTGACCGAAGAAAGGCCAATGATATTTTCCACCAAATTTGACATAGATGTACCCCATCTCTCTTTGTGTGTGTGTGTGTGTGTGTGTGTGCGTGTGTGTGTGTTTGGGTCTTATCCTTGACTGCATTGGACCCCTCTCGGAGCAGAGTACATATCCCAGACCACCCACACTCTCACGCTTGACAAACCAGAGACAAAAAGTGCCAGGGGGTGAACACGTCCACTGGCTGCATTTTGCATGCACCACCTACCTGAGTAGAGTGGTTTGATACCCACACACGCACATCTCTAATGAGTGTGGGCCTGAAACACACACCATCCCTGGGGGAGCCCGGCACTCTGTTATGTTAACTATTGCATGCAATCCCCACTAAAGTAGTGTAAGCAGAATGTTGAATTATTCACACTGAGTAATTAAGAGTGTCTTGTACTTCCTCCATAATTCATTGGCGTTAAAGGCCTGGTGTGTTTTTGTGTGGTAAACAGAGCTGGCGTATGATGTGGCGAGAGATGAGGCAACATGACGGTTGTGCCCAGAATGGCCATGTTCTCTCATTTAGCCTGCGGGCAGCTAGGGTGACAGAGGGTGGTGTGGGAGGAGGGGGTGGAGGTTAGGGTTAGTCTGCTTCACCTGGTCTGGTAACTTACCCCTCCCCCACCTCTGTCCTAACTCCCACCCCTATGGCCATTTCATGAGAGGACCTATGCAATAACTATGTCCCCATCTGAATTTAAAATGGATTACATTTAGATTTTTTCCTCACTGGCCTACACACAATACCCATAATGTCAAAGAGGAATTATGTTTATTTTTATTTAAAAACATTTATAAAAATGAAAATCTGAAATATCTTGAGTCAAAAAGTTGTCTAAAGTTGTCTTGTTATGGCAAGCATAAATAGGTTCAGGAGTAAAAATGTGCTTAACAATTCACATAAGTTGCATGGACTCACTCTGTGTTCAATAATAGTGTTTAACATTATTTTTGAATGACTACCTCACCTCTATACCTCACATATACAAGTTCAAATTCAATACAACACATTATGAGTACCACTCTGCATATTTTCAAGCATAGTGGTGGCTGTATCATGTTATGGGTATGCTGGTAAACATTAAAGACTGGAGAGTTTTTCAGGATAAAAATACATGGAATGGAGCACAGCAAAATCCTAGTGGAAAACCTGGTTCAGTCTGTTCCACCAGACTCTGGGAGATTAAGTCACCTTTCAGCAGGACAGTAACCTAAAATTGCCAAATCTACAGTGTAGTGGCTTACCAAGACGACCGTGAATGTTCCTGATGGGCCAAGTTGGGGCGGCAGGGTAGCCTAGTGGTTAGAGCATTGGACTAGTAAAATAAAGGTAAAAAAAAGGCTTAAAAGACTTAAATCTTAAATCTACTTGAAAACGGCAAGACCTGAAAATGGTTGTCGACCAATGGTCAATAACCAATTTGACAGAGCTTGAAGAATTTTGAAAAGATTAATAGGCAAATGTTGCACAATCCAGGTGTGGAAAGCTCTTACGCAGAAAGACTCACTGCTGTAATCGCTGTCAAAGGTGCTTCTACAAAGTTTTGACTCAGGGTATCAGGTATGAAGGTAAGACCCAGATGCAGACACGATGAATTAACAATGGTTTAATAATCCAACAAGGCAGACAATAGACAGGTCAAGGCAGGCAGGGGTCAGTAAACCAGAGGTGGGGCAACGGTTCCGGACGGCAGGCAGGCTCAGGGTCAGGCAGGCGGGTTCAGAGTCAGGACAGGCAAGGGTCAAAACTAGGAGGGCGAGAAAAGAGAGACTTGGAAAAGCATGAGCTAAGAACAAAAACCCTGGTTGAAAACTAGCAACAGACAAACAGAGAACACAGGTATAAATACACAGGAGATAATGGGGAAGATGGGCAACACCTGGAGGGGTGTGGGGACAATCACAAAGAAAGGTGAAACAGATCAGGGTGTGACACAGGGGTGTGAATGCTTTTGGAAATTAGATATTTCAGTATTTAATTTTCAATACAACTAGAAACATTTCTAAAAACATGTTTTCACTGTCATTATGTGGTATTGTCTGTAGATGGGTGAAAAAAACAGCTAAATTCAGGCTGTAACACAACAACATGTGGAATAAGTCAAGGGGTATGAGTACTTTCTAAAGGCACTATTATGTTGAGTACATTCTCTAAACATAATGTCAATTTAATGTTCTGAGAAGGTTACAAGCCAAGCATGCATTATTTCCATTGTACAACGTATCGAATAGACTTCAGTTAGATGATACATGAGCCTGTTTTATTAGATTAGACAAGGCAGGGAAATATTCATATATATGATCTTCATCTTGCATAACTTCTAGTGATTAGACCATGATGGTGTTCGTTATAGAATTTGCAAAAGGGTCCTGGTAATTTGGATAAAAGTCTTCATTGGCGTGTGATAGATTGACTGGGCTCAGAGTTTAGACGGAAGGCGGCAGACGATGGCAAGGCTTTAGAGAGGCTATTGATTGTACATACTTACAAACGCTCCCACCCAAACTAAGAGGAGGGCTTAAAAGTGCAAGGCAAATTAGTCACGACTTGTCAATCATTTACACTAAGGTGTATGCTGAGGGATTGGCTGCTTCAACTCGACTGCTCCTTTTAATGGAAAAGAGAAAAGGCTGAATTCAGAGGAATCTTTATAGATCTGTCTTTTTACTACAACCCCCTCCATTCAGAGACAAATGGGATTAGCTCAACTAATTGAACTTCTGGATCTGAGCACTATGTCATCAGTCTCTAAGTGGTTATTGGACCAGAATGAGGTAAGGGACATTCTTTGTTGTGAGATTCTTCAACTGTACAACACACATACCAACACGTACACATACCGTGTAATATGCTCGGCTGTGGCTAGAACTAGTGAGAAACTGCCCTTTTGGAGAAAGCTCAGAGAATATTATCAGTAACATTTCTCTGTGTAACTGCTTATGTCTACTGGAGAGACAAGCAGAGAGCTGCAGTACGTGGGAGCTCTCAGTGCTCTGATTCCATCTGTCAGGTTCCTGAACCGCCGGCCCACAAGGCCTCCCCCTCCCCCACACAGCCCACTGCTCTATACAACACAAGAAGTCATCCCAGAGCCGTTTAAAAGGTCAGCAGGACTACACTACAGCCTGCTTTGACATTTGATTGGCAGAGGTAAATATCTTCGAGTGGTTGAGATGGGCTGAGTCCTCGTGCACTGCTTCAAAGAGCAATGTGAATGGGAGATACGCTGGGTTGCTTCCTCCGGGTGAACTCCTATTCACTGGGTCTTTTAACAGGGCTTTACTGAAGCTGTATAGACCTTTTGGGTTATTATTAGTCTCTCACTACAGACTACCATTCATTGTCTCTGACAGCATCCTGTTTTGATATGCAGATATATGCTGGCCGGTCAAATTGCTAGTTATGTTTATGTGGACGTGGACAACCTTGAGAGGTTTGTGTGTACGTCCGTTTGTGCGAATAGTTTAAATTATTCATCCGGTGTGGGTGTGTATTGTGTTGTGACCTCAACAAGGACAGGAGGGCACAATGGTGGGTCATCTGGACCCTGCCAACTGCCAGTCCCTTCCCCTCCGCCTCTCCAGCCCGCTCCCTCTGGCCACCGCCTTGTGTGCAGCGTGCTCTGGCGGCTAAAGGCGCTCGTTAAAGGCCATAACTTATCTCACGTTTGAAGCTAATGGGAGGAATACTGGCCGCAGTGAAAAATAAATGACATTTCTCCCCCCTCTCTCTCCCTGCCCTCCTAACCTGCAGCGTAATAGAGCAGCGGTGAGGGTATGCATTACAGATCTGAGGCCTTAGAATTTATCTGTGCTGCACTACGCTGACTGATGCATTTGAAAATAATGTACTGGAGCCGGAGCATTACAGGGACCCCGTAACTAATGGAGAGCTCTCGCCCCGTGGCCGCCACTGTATATCATTCAGCTGTACTACCTCATCAAGCCCCGGCCCTGCACACAGTGCAATATATCCCCTCTCCGTCCTTCCTTCTTCTCTCTCTTTAATTGTCATTTCTCTCATGATGCCTTCTTACTAATTAATACATAAGCCTACCTTCATAATGTGCTGTCGTTGCTGTCGGTGAACGAGGAGCCGTATTAACCGTTCAGATTGATGCACCAAAGTCTACTCTGAACGCCATCATTGTGTCTCCTTCATAATAACTGAGATGTTTTGAGGCCTAGTTACCGAGTCATTTTCATTTGACCAATCAGATATCAGAGCATAAGACATACTGTATCTGCAGCATTAAAACAAGTTTCACATTTTTGTCACCTGCACTAGTTCAGTGAAATGCCTTTCTTGTTTGCTCTTTCCCGACAATGCGATAGTCAATGTCAGTAGTACTATAATTTTTTTTAAATAAAAAGGTGAAGTAGAACAAAAACACACAATAAATATAAATAAGAGACCACAAGAAAGTAAGTAAGCTATATACAGGGTCGGTTCCAGGGTCAGTGCCAATACCATATTTACAATGTGCAGGTGACTAGGAAACAGGATATATGATAAATGTACAGTGGCAAGGGCTGTTCTCTATAATGGTTGAAAATGCAAAAACATTTGAAAGATTGGTGGAGTGGGCCAGATCAGAGTAGATAAACAGGTTGAATATGCAGGTTGAATCACTTTATCTTTTAGGCCCCCTATTTCCTCTCACTCGTTTCACCTCCCTTTTCACAGCTCAGTTTTATTTAATGGTGTTTATGTTTAATAGCTGTATAAGACAGTAGCCGCTCACTGCCCTTTTCCAGCCAAATCAAGGTAAAGAAAGAGGGAAAGGCCAAATGAATTCCATCCAGCGAGAGGTCAGAGAGACAGACAGAGAGTACATAGCAATGTCTTTCCCCCAGTAGGCAGGGGGAGATACGATGCTAATAAGATCAGAAGAGAAGAGGAGAGCCGGACCCCCGGGACGACCATAAAGAGTTTCAGTATATTTTTAAAAAAGATAACACCCTGAAAAAATGATGATGTCTGCTTTGAAATGCATTAATAATCAGGAGTGGACTGTTTTGTTCTAGGATATGAAATAGGATTGAAATCCCCTAGTCTTGGGGAGGGCAGGACTGGGCGAGAGAGGGGGGTAGTGGTGGGGAGTTGGGGGCCTTAGAGAGAGTTAAAGAAAGGCAGAGGGTGGAATAAGAAGTGTGTTGTTGTGAGCAAGGTTGAGGAGGCCTCTTCCTTCCTGCTCTCCTTCCGTCTTACTTTCCGTCCAGGTGCACAGGGCAGGGGGAAGAGAAGACAGGAAGAGGCTCTCATTATTTCTGGTTTCTGTTTTCTCTTAATGGAATGTTCTGGATGGTAGTGGGTATTTGAACCATCAGTGTGTTTCCCATGTTCCTCTCTCTGTGATCACGCCTGTTCTAAATCAAAAATGCCTCTGACTCACTCTTAGGAAGAGAGGAGGAATATGAGGAATATTTGAACAGTTATGGCCTATGTTAGAGCATGATGAAAAAGACTTCAAATGCTTTGTCTTTCTCTGCCCTTCTATCCTAATAGGAAATTCATAGAATCCTAATGAAATGAAACCTGTAGGAAGTGTGCCATTTCCCCCCCCCCTTCTTATATAATCAGAACATTTTGGTGCTGAGTTTATAATACAGTAGAATCCTTAAGTGGAGGAAATCTGTATTATTAAATTGTAATATAATTATAATACTTTGTAATTGGAAAATGCGTTGCGGTGTATAATAAAAGACTGTGTGGTGGTCAAGTGCAGTCTCAAGCAGATTCTCCGCCCCATTGATGTATGAAGGTCAGGCGTCAGCATTCCCGCTGCCTAATCTCTCTGTATATACATACAGGCAACGGCTCTGGGCTGTTTCCATACTGAAGACCTGGCCCACTATCTACCATAGGGGAAATACCTGTTTGTCATCACAAATACTTAAATACTTAATTCACTAACTCGGCTGTAACTTTGGTAAGGTATTACTAATTAGATGATCCTTATTGGATTGTTTATTTGGTTTCGGTCCTAATCAATGCATTTTTATTCACTTTCATTTCATTTTGGCACATCGTCAAGTGTGCCAGATATCTGTAGGACTAGTACTTTATATGGAGACGGCCCGAGGTCCCTATAGTTGGTTGGTTGGATTGACTGAGTGATTGATGTAAATAATAGATTGCCTCATCCATCCTCCAGTAGTTGTGAGGATCCAGGGAGAGAGCTCCAGGGCTCGGCCATGTGTTGATGTCACTGAGAGGCAAGCAGGCAGGATGCCCGGACAAACTGGGATTTCATTGTGACTGAGCATGTGCGGCAGGCTGGCGGTTTCAGTGTTGTGACAGGCCAGGCTGAGGCAGGCGGGTGGCCAGCCCAGGGGAAGCGGTCGATCAGGTCGGTCAGACCTATTTTCTGACTGACTTCCTCTGTGAGGGGGAGATGGGCCGTGTGAGGTGCAACTGACCAGGACAGAGAAGGTGACCCTGAGGAGGGAGTATAGGTACTGTAGGCAGAGCAGCAGGTCAGAACTGAGCCACTGACCAGGACAGAGAAGGTGGCCCTGGGGAGGGAGTATAGGTACTGTAGGCAGAGCAGCAGGTCAGAACTGAGCCACTGACCAGGACAGAGAAGGTGGCCCTGGGGAGGGAGTATAGGTACTGTAGGCAGAGCAGCAGGTCAGAACTGAGCCACTGACCAGTATGTCCACCTAGAGGGAGATGGAGCTTCTCGTAAGCCCATCGTCACTCTGTGTTTGACTCTGTCTGGACACAGGCCTGGTTCTGTTTCAACCCCACACTGAAACCTCTTCAGCAGCAGCCCAATGGTTGAACTTCAGTTAGTATGGCTCTAAAGCACTCTTCACTGGGCTGACAACCTGGCACTCTCACTAAGCAAACAGTAGATGGGCTCTGCTCTACTCTTCTCTTCCCTGCCTGAATAGTCCTCTCTCATGGCAGTGTGATCCAGCCAGCCAGGCCCACCTAAAGCGCTGTAATGGCTGTGTGTGAAACGGGTTTGCTGGGAATGGTTTTAAACAGTGGAGAGCTCTGAAGAGGCCGGCGGTCGGAAAGATATCACCTAACAGCCTGCCGTTAAAAGGTTGACTGTGCCGTGCTGGAATGGAGGTGTCCTATAGTCGGCCCAATTTCAGCTAATCAACCACGCCTGATTGTTTGCTGAAGTGCAAATTTGGGGTGGACATTCATTAGCCCTCCACTGGAGGTTTTATACCATGATTTCTTTTATTTTGGTCTTTTTCAACTGTTTTTTTGTATTTTTTACATGGGCCATCATTTATAATTTCCCCAAGCTACTGAACCTCATCTACTCTGGCTTAATTTAGACTCCCAACATCAGAGTGCATATCCTATTTTTTGGGGACGCTTACAAATAACATGGAGCATCTCAATGTGAAAGCATTATCCAAATTGCAATTGGTAAATGTTGCGCTATATTTATTTTTGTACCTCATCTGCAACAGCCTCAGTACCCAGACACAGACTCTGTCTGCCCCCCCTCCCCCCTGGCCTGTGCTTTGATGTGGGTTATCAGTGAGCCCCATCGCCCCCGCCACCCTCCCAGCCCCTCCGTGTCAGCACCTTTTGATGTAGCCTATGTGCACTTCCAAATATCATTTTTAATAAGGAGTCATTATCATTTAGATTTCTTGCTGAATGAGAAGAGTGACCTCTGGTATTTATCTGGTGGGGGGGGGTCATGGTGATGATGTGTGTATGGTGCTGTGGTGGTGGCAGGCAGACAGATATGGCTCATTGACATTAAGCCAAAATGCGTACTATGTGCATTCTGGGAAGACTGGGTGGAAGCCACTTATATGGGGAGCTGTATACGGTGGCAGTCATTCACATCTCTTATGTGTCTGGTAATCAGAATATCTTCTCTAGCAGTTCCCTGAGCAAGTCA